>NW_010230603.1:97554-132749 GCF_000690775.1 Eurypyga helias
CCTACATAGATGTGCACTGAGTCTTACTCCAGTACGACAATATATTGAACTTAATGAAAAGGAGGTTTCATAGTCCTCTTGTTCTGGAGAGGGTAAGTGTGCTGGGAAAACTGCATGGAAAATACAAATGGAAAATACAGTAAGACACCATTATAGTTATTATAGTCAGTGGTTATCCTGGCAAATGCCTCTCTGAAGAACATATGCATAACCAAGGGTCACACCTGTCCAAGACTTCTTGGGACTAGACTTGGACACTGTTTATTTCTCACATAAAATTTCTCTTTCCACCTCACTGCAGAGAAGGAAGAGAAGCTAAAACATGGGTCCCTTTCCTTGAGATGAGTTGGTAAAGTTCAAATATTATTTGCATAAGGTTTACAGTGAAATTTTGCCAGAGGACAAAGGGCTGTATGGGCCAAGAAAAACCAGAAGCTCTACAAGTGGAGGAGGACTGTGTTTGTTGGCTGAGTTTGGGAGTCAGTTGAAGGCAGCCTACAGAGCCAACAGCAGCTGTTTCTAAATTTTCCTTTTTTTTTTGAATCTCAGCACAGCATGCAAGTAATTTGTTATGGACTTGAACAGGAGAAGCCAAGTATATGGTATTGTGGAACTGAAAGCCAAAAAATATAATATTTCAGGTTAGGAGACCTGTCTCTGGTAAGCTGAAACCACCATTCCTGTTTGCATTCCATTTTCTAGCTTGGTCACAGCACTCTTGTACCCTGATATATGTAATGTGGATTTGCAGGTTCACATACAATTCTCCATGGGTTGTTTTTGTTTGTTTGTTTGTTTTTTTCCCAAAGCATACAAACATGTTTACAAGGTTTTAAAACTACCACCAGACTTTACTACCAGCAAAAACAGTTTCTGTTTTTTTGGTTATTAGAATGCAGTGAAGATTTCTGCCCATGGATGATGCATCTGGAGTTTGCTGAAACGTTTTGCTTAGTATTCTCAACATAGTCTCATAAAAATGATCAGCTGCTCTAAGACAAAAATGCCACTGCTCCCTGCCTGGACACACCATTGTGCAAGGTAGAAAGAGTGAAGTTGTACAGATTATAGATGATGCAGAAGTAATACATAACCTATTAACAGGAACAGTATCATAATTACTTCAGCCTCTCTATAGCTGTTGGAGTGACTATCGTGGTTTCCCTCAAATCCTCACCTCAACTAAACTCTCATATCCACAGTTGTGGTAGGCTTTCTCACAAGGCAGACAAGGAACACATTGCTCTGCACATATAAGTTAGAGGCCTATATGGGGCTTCTTTGGAGACATTTTTAATTGTGCATTAGTTCCTTAGCTTGGTTGCACTGCCCTGCCTTCCAAATGGCTAGCAAAATCCACATCATCATCTTGGACGTGAAAACAGCTAGGTGTTAAATGAGGTGGTCCTAAATGCAGATTTTTTTTCCCAAAAAGACAGACAGAAAGACAGATATTTTCAAAGAATATTTATCGTTATGGTGGCTAATCTGAAGTGTTTCAGAGTTACTTTAGGACAAATTCAAGACTAACACAAGGAGAACGAACCAGAAAACAAATGAAATAAGCCTGTACCTTATTTTCTTACTTAAGACCAAAGTGTCATAAAATACTTCATATAAATAGTTAGGAGTAATAAAACCAAAGGGGCCTGACCAATTAAAATGTACATTATTTTAAGAGATAAGAGACAGGTCAAGTAAGATGAAGTTTCAACCCATCTATGGTTATTTATGTTAGCTGAGGATCTGTTCCTGATTATTAAAATAGTACTCCATAGATTTGTTTTTCCAGTTCTGGACTTTAAAAACACTTTGCAGTTCAAAGGTACAGAGTAAGTGAAACTTTACTGCATACTGCTTCTGGGTGATAACACAGCTGTCATCTGCACCAAAATCACTAGAAAAGTGTTTGGGTTTTCCAAAAGATGCAGTGAAGAATAACTACCCAACTATATGCACAAAGGCAATTTTAGCTAAGTAAAATACAATTACACTAGCTAGAATTTCTTTTGGACACGATTAGTAACAAATGTCCCTTGTCCTATGAAAATGTGCCAGGAAATTTTAATCGACTGCACCTATCCAAGGTTGCTATTTAACACATCATCTGAAAGATTAGTTTATTGGGAATATACTTAACTACCATGTAACCTGCATTATAGTTTACAAGATGGAATGATTTTGTTTTACATGACAGTTATTGGGCCTACTTCTACTCACAGTTACGCCAACGAAAAATTTGGAACAAGTCCATTAAAATCAATGGCTCTATAAAATCAAGGTAAAATTAGACTCATGCCATACAATTTAATAATAATTGTTATTACAAACTAGGCCAGTCTTCTGCTTTTCCCATTGGTAGCATGTGGAACCAAGCACCAGATATCACAATCTTCTAAGATAAAAGATGCCTACCTTAAGCCTTGGCTCTTCCACAGAGACCCAGACTCAAATACCTTGTCTGACATGACACACAATGTGCTGAGACCACTCTATGCATACATATTCCCTAGCACTTTGGGAGGACCCCATCATGAAAATGCAGAAGAAAAGTGAGGAATTCAGAAAGGGATTTTTTAATTATAACAACATTTACCTGTAAATCACTTAACAATTACAGATTCTTTTTATTAACATCAAAAATTTTGAGCCACCTTCTCTCACATAGTTGAAGCGTACCTTTCTAGTGAGTTCAAGGTTTTCCGCGGCTTTAGATCAGGCAGAACTTTGTCTTCTGTTTCCTGGCAGGGTTATCATGCTAGGCAGAACAGCTTGCTTTTTTTACTGTTTCTTCAAATTCAGATGCTCCAGACCTTCCTGGGGACAGCAGTACAGAAGCAGGTTTCATGAAGTGAGTCTGCCTCTGAGGTGGTTTCAGAGTGAATGTCCTAGCTTGCAGCCTACTTCTCTGCAGTAGAACATCCTTGTAGGATGTCCTGAAACGGAGAATCCACAACCTACCCTGCAAGAAAAAAAAAGGCAGGTGATTAGCATGTGCTGTGGACACAAAATGACAAACATTATCTATGGCTCACAACCAGCTTTCATGAGATCCAAATACCAGATAGTAAACACACAATAAGTAGTACTCAGTTGCTCTACCTGATAGAAGCTTTCTTTTCATATCAATCATTACATTATGTATTTCTCTAATTTATTTATCGTAATACTCAAGGCAGAAGCCCAAATATATGAGGACTATAAAAATACTAGTAAGTGAAGTTTGAATTCAGCATCTAGTCAAGGTATGCTCAGAAGGTGTAAGCTAACTGGTGAGGGTTTTTGTTGTTGTTTTCTTTTTTTGTTTTCTTTATTCCTAAAAATAGTCATTTTAATTATAGTCAACTCGGAAGAACTTGAATAGAAATAGATATACTGTGTTGTTCATAATCTGTCCTATACAAACTGAGCTAAGCTCACTGCACAGGAACACAGGGATTTGTTCCCCTGCTTAAGAAATGAGAAAAATTATTAGTACTTTCTTGGGAAATTCACACTCTGAAGCAAACAAACACAACACAGTGACTCTTACCCTCTCCCTTCTATTGTTGGTGTTGCATTACCAAATACTGCTCATTGTTTGAGTTTTTAGATTGTAAACTGTTGATAGCCAACAGCTTTACAAGGATAATATGTATATGGAAAAGAGTGTTTCCTTCCCAAGTCTACTGACAACCGGCTGACTTGAAAAAGTATTTCTATCTATTACAGCACATGTACAGGTTGATAGCTTTCAAATGATCCCATTTATGTTAGAACTGGTAAAGTGATATTCTATTATTTCATTGAAAATAAAATGTATTGAGACATTTCACACTGTTTTTCATTTTCCTTCTGTTTCAATATTCTTTTAACTTTGATTTGTGCCATCTAGCAACTAAAAGTTATCCAAAATAATTGTTGCACATTACATCCATTACATTGAAGATTATCTGTATTTATAAAATGAGATTGTTTTATGAATAAAGTACATTGAGAAAATATAGCTGTCTCAACAGCAATTTTGTCAGTTAAAAATACAGTGATATAGCTTGAATTTCTACACTTCAATGCATCTCATGAGGGAGTGAAATGCTTATTAGATGGTAGCATACATTATTCTCCAAATCTTCTTTCATATGCCTATTTTAAGTATTTGATTATTGCCTGGCTAATAATAGGTGCTTCTTCAGTCAAAGAATAGACTAGAGAAGACAGTGTAAATTGTAGCATATAATTGTTCACTGACTGCCATTGAAAACGTTTAGCTACTACTGTATGACAATCTTCCCCTAATGTCTGCAGTCACTGTTTCATGTAACAGCAATTAAAGCTGCAGGAATCAGGAAAAACCCACCCCCAGAGCAATCCCACCCCAATAATTTTTAAGTGCATTGAATATGCCAGAGGACAGGCAAGCCCACTTAGGGCCAGTGAAAAGAAACCACACCAGTCACTGATCTATTGGGGGCAGGAGATAGGTTGCAATAAGGTTGTGAACCTCTCAGTTTCATAGCGCTGCCTAGCACAGTTCATTCCCCATCTTTCCTTCAGCTCCTTCACCTTGGCCAGCACAGTAACCAGAGAGACACATCTTGGCTGCATCCAGATTGAACATGCACAGAACTGCATCTGAATTGAATCCAAAGGGGCCAAGGAAGTTGGTAGCCAAAAGCTATTTCTGAGTCCGTGTCCTCGAGGAAGATCTTGAGAGCATGGCCGTTTGGCGAAACAGAGCAGTGAGTGGCTTCTGAGCCAACTACAAATGGATCAGCATGTTGCAGACACAAATAGACAGAAAAAAAAAAAAAACCAAACCCAAACAAAAATACCCCAAACTGAAAGCTGCCCAGAAAACAGCAACATATGAAGGAATTGAAGCAAAAAGTTACTCTTGGAGTCTGATGATTTTATCTTTCAGCATATTCAGAGATAACCTTCAATGGAAACATAAATAGATAACCCCACTTTTGAACTGAATAAAATATGTGGCTCAGCCCCTAATCTCCAAAGATTATAAAGAAGTGATTGGAGATGAACCTATGTAACATGCATAGGAAGCTTTTCAACTACTCTTCTTCCTCTCTGGTGCCAACAAGTACCTCAGAGCTAAACTGGAAGCACCACTAGCTGGTCTCAGTGACAAAGACTACTCAGGGTATTGTTGGATAGAAGAAAATGTATGTCTTAACTTTTATGAGGTCCAGCTCACAGGCCTGCCATGCATGCTCAAGAGGTGGTTAATTTTTCCGAACAACTACAGGTGCTCAAACCATCCTGCCCCATTGCTGCCTACCCCCTATCAGAACTCTCACAAATTACAGTGGGCAATTTTGCAACAAGCCAATTGTGTTATCCAGCCCTTTAACACTCAGAGACGCCTTTTTATCCAGCAACAATGTAACAGAGAAGGTGCCAACAGATCCAAATGGGCTCTGGAATGATTTATTCAAGCTAAGCTTCTAAGCCCCTTTTCCTCAGTATTAATACTAAGATTAATGTGTCCCATCAGTGTGCTGCCAACAGGAACTTTAATAAAAGCAAGAACAACTAGTTGGCTCAGCTTTCTTTCTACTTAAGGTTAGGACATCATAAAAACAGTAGCGTACAAAGGCTTTCCCTTTAATTTACTTATTACTTTACAAAAGGAAAGTAATTTCATTTAATTTTACAAAAACACATAGATTACAGGAACATAAGTAGATCACTGCCTAAAGTCATTCATTAGCCATTTTTTAAAAAGGATAAATGTAACATATTTACATATTTTTAAACTGTGCATATGCATCTTAAAGCTTTTTTAAAAACCTAGTGATATATTTGAACATAACCAAAACGCAACATATATGATACTTAGGAAGGATGCCAGATTCATAATGACAATGAGTGAAATCCACAGGGTAAGCAACAGGTGGGATCTACAAACTAACTTTAAAGGATTTGTTAGATGTTGCGCTGGTTTCAGTTGAGATAGAGATAGTTTTTCTCAGAGTAGCTAGTATGAGGCAATGTTTTGGTTGTGCTGAGAAGAATATTGAGAACACACTAATATTTTTAGTTGTTGCTAAGGAATGTTTATATCAACTCAAGGACTTTTTCAGTTTCTGATACTGCCCCTGTGTTCCCAGCTGCTTCTTTACAAGAAGATGGGAGGGCACACAGCCAGGACAGCTGACCCAAACTGACCAAAGGGATATTTCATGCCATAAAACATCATGCTCGGTATATAAGCTGGGGGTTGGGCTGGAGGTCCTTCTCTTTCTCTCAGTCTAGGTCTGGCTCTGGGGATCTGGTTCTTGGGCTCCCCAGCTCTGGCTCTCACACTCAGGAACTGGCTGGGCATCAGTCCGCAGGTGGTGACCAGTTGTTTCATTTGTTTTCCATTATTTTCATTATATATTATGAGTAATATTATTAGTATCATTATGTAATTTATTTTCAATTATGAAATTGTTCTTTTCTCAACTCATGAGTTTCCTTGTCTTTTCCTCTCATTCTTCTCCCCATCTCACTGGGAGAGGGGGGAGGTAAGTGAGTGGCTGCATAGTGCTTAGCTGCTGACTGGGCTAAATCACAACAGATATGAAGGAATACTTGTTTATATCACTATCATCAAACCTTGGTCCCTTTCAAGTCTGTCTATCCACATCTATTAACATGGACACTACAAGTGTACTATGTTGATTGTCTCAGCAGTGTGGACACTTGCCCTTTATTTCACATATCCCATTAAAATCACTGCCAATGATTCACAATCGGCTGGGCTAGATTTTGCCCAGGATGACCCTGTGCTTAAGAACTCCTCCTCTTCACAAGCCCTTCAACTATACCATTTCTACACCCGAGATCCTCAAGTCTCCAACTTCAAAATTCAAACCCATCAAAGTGTCCAGAAAAGTTGAAGAACGCACCTAATGAATGCTATCTGAGAATATAACAAAGGGGAAAAAAATCCTAAACCACCAAAAACCCAATCAAAAACTCTATGTCCAGAGTTGCTGAGACAGTTTAGTGACATTCTGACAAAGTGTAGTGTGACAAAATCACAGAAATGGACTGTGAAGGATACTACAGACTGGATATTGCATATTTGAATATATAAAGTGTATCCATTTGGCATGTAACTGCAGAGCTGCCTAAGCCGTTTAAAAGTAAGCTTTCAAATTTGTTCCAAATCACATTGCTATGCTACAATATGTCCCCATTTCTACCTGAGAGATGTTTTAAGTTCTAGTCTTATGATCACCAATCTTTCTGCCTTCTTTTGTGGAAAAAGTATGTCTGTGTGTTAGCATACTTCTCTTTTCTTTCTTCCCATCCCCTTTACCAATTGTTCACCTAGATCAGGCACAGAAACTTCAGAATTGCTGGGTGGTGGTGATGGGTGAGTGGAGCAGAAACTCCATTTCCCCTAAAAGGCAGAGGTTGCTCAACTGAAAGAACAGAAAGGCCTTTTATTCCTATAAAGAAAAGAAGAGGAAAAAGCTCTTCACAGCAAAGATGAAAAATATTGTATTTGATTCCTGGGAAGAACTTGCTCTTCCTACCCTGGAGAATAGTCTATTCACAGCACAATTTGAATAGCCTTTAGCTTTTTAAAAATCTGCGATTGGCAAAAAGGATAATACCTACCTGTTTGAATTTATTTTTATTTTTAGAAATAATTTTAAGATCACAGTATGCATGTCACATTAAGAGATTTCATGTCATTCCATTCAATTGAGGAAGTTAAATTTTCTTAATCATCTCAGGCACTTAGATTTGAAACTTCACCTATTTGGCTGTTATTGCAATAACAATATAGTGTAGGCTTTGATTTGTTGCCACAGATTTTTAAAGATTACTTGTGTACTTCTACAAAAGTAGGACTTGCAACTGTCAAGAAAAAAAACTTGTATCTAAAGGTCTAAATAGATATATAAAACTGACAAATATTTAACCTAATTCAGAATGAAATAGTAGTCAGTGAACCCCACTTTCTTGTTTTCTGAGGTGTCTTACAGTCATTTTGAAAATTCTCAAATGTTTTCTAAAAGTACATAAAATGTAATCCTTGAATTGCCAATGATTTGTAATTACACATGGCAAACGTTTGCAAAGAACTAATTTTATACAATGTTGACTGGTGATATAAATTGTTATATTTCTAGTGTTTTATTAGATACAATATGTAAATCGGCCAGCAAGGTACAAATGGAGAACTGTGAAAGGTACAATTGACATTTAGGACAGGGAAGTTTCAAATAGAGGTAATTATACAATTTCTTTAATGAAAGGACACAAGCAATATCACAACATATCTAATCTAACCATATAGGTGCATATTTGGTTAGGAATGCTTATGTTTAAAACCAGTGTTCTCAGTTTATGGTGTGCTCAGTGAATACCAGCAAAACATAAATTCAGAACATTACAGTCAGAGCAAAAAATTTCCTGCATACAAGATATCAAGTTTTCACTTTAAGTTTTACATTTTGTAAACACTCCCACTATTAAGCTTTTTATTAATTGTATTAATAGTGGCAGAATTATATTATTGATGATATTAATCTGGCAATAATAATGAATTTTTAATTAAGAAGTATGATTTTTGCCTGTTATAAAACGTTGGAAAGAGAGGTAGACCCATTGAAACCAGTTTCTGCAGTGAGCTTGGAAAGAACTCACCAGATAAACATCTTCAAGAAACAACATACCTCTAAATTTTATTTTACCAACTAAAACTACAACCAATGATTTCTTGTAAAATCTTAAGCTCATTTGTATTTGAAATAGGAGTAGACCCAAAGTCTGGTCTTTTATAAGGAAAGGTTAATGGCCTGCCTCTACCTTCCTGAACTAAGCTGTTTTCTGTTAGAAGTTATTCAGTTTCTCTTGGAAGGAAAAAAATAACATCCACAAATCCTATTTTATTTCTATTCCATCTTCACCTCTACGTTTTACTATTGCTGTGTGATTTGCTCTTTGCATTTCCTATCTCCATGCTACCCTTGAAGGCAGTGACTGAAGACAATTTGTCCCAAATATAATACCCCAGATTTTAAGAATATCTGAATATGGATCCAAAAGTTCATAATGGATGGAAACAAATCCCCACTGTAAAAACTTTATAAAGTATGCATCAGTTCAGACTGAGATTCCTTACAGTGTGAGCCTACTTGAAGTTGAGAGCAGAATGTGGTTGGCACCGCTAGGATTATTTCATTTTTGGAGAGCAGATCATGCAGGCATCTACCCTGGGTAAGGGGGAGCCCTACAATTATGTTTTTCTAAACTAGTTAAACCATCTCTAATTAATTATGATGGTTTCAGCTAAACCTTTCCAGATGAGCAGTTCAAGCTGGACTCACCACTGAACAATCATTGTGTTACTGAAATGCTCTGGTGTATTCCAAGCCCTAAATTTTTGATTCAATGAAAATACCAAAAAACAAGCAGCATATGTTATCTCAATCCAGGAGATTTATAAAACTCAGATATCTTGTGATTGCGTTGCTACATTAGCAGGATAAAAATTCCTTTTCACCCAGTTCACTTTTGCAAAATTACCCCCTAGCTGTGTCTTAAAAATGTCAAACATACTTTACTGTTTCCAAATAAACACATCACTTCTGGCAGAATTAGTAGACAAGAAAGGTAGAGGCACTGTTATTATAGGAGTTCATATAAAAAGCAAATTTTAATGTTTCAAATTTAAGACTTTCCTAAAGTTTTAAAATACATCCTCCCTGACTCCATCTGTATTATTGTCAAAAGCATTATGAAGTGTCCCAATGGAAAAGTAAATCTGATTAATTAGCATCAGTCCCCATTGTAGAATTCAACAGCTATATAAACAGCCATGGACTTTTCTTACAAGTATTCTATTATTGTTTTCAGCATTGCTAAAATCTGAAATGATTTAGTTGTTTAACCATTGTGTTCTGTGCATGGTTTGCAAAGTTTATCAAGTGAAAAGAATTTTTCTTACGGTGTTCTAGAATGATACTGAAACACACCTTTTCTTCAAAATTGCTCTAACACAGCATACAAAAGCAGGATTGCTTTTAAGAAATGATTCTGAATATAAAGGGAAAGAAAGCAGAAAAACTGGAGACAACTGAAAACGTGAAAATGCTAGGAAACAGACAGTTCCCACTGCCATACTCTAGAGCAATAGACAGCTTGTGTCATTTGTGGTATCAGTGAGGTAAAAAATGTTGCCTTCATAGTTGTCTAGCAGGAATACAGTGATTTCAGCTGCCATTATCCAGCAAAAAACTATCACTATATGGATAGTGCTTGGATATTGACTCTGTCATGGCAGTTTGGCAGTGCAAGAGGCTAAGGACATGAAGGCCATTGCCCACAGACATCCCCACATCTCTCAGAAATCACTGCTTTGAAGGCACAACTGCCCCACATGCTGATGTCAGTTCACAGACAGATAAAGCAGGACGACAGCTCACCACCAGCAGCAAGGCAGCCAGCCTCTCAGAAAAGGGATTCACATCACCAGCTCCTCTCGGTGCCAGCGGACTGTGGGCCAGTGAGGCGTAGCTCGTACTGCACATAGTGCACCAGCTTATTGCTGGAATTGCAAAGCCTTCAGTTTTTAGCTCTGGCAATCTAACTCCTTTCTTCAATATTCACTTCATACAAACAAGTTCAAAAGTCCCCTGGCACTCTGCACAAATTCAGCTAACACATAGTTCCATTAGAAATTAAGAGAGCAAAAATATGTTCATGTTTCCTTCCATGTTAACTCCCATAGAAATTCTTCAGCTGTGAACTGGTAATGTAAGTGTAAAACAGAAAAAAAAAAAAAGGCAAACCCTCCCAATGTTTACTTGCTTGTAACAAAAAAAGCAGGATTTCAACATTCACCAGATCAACCATAAATAATACGACCATTTTTAATTTGGCATCCAATATCTGACCAAGCTTGATTTATACACAGACAAAACCAAGCATCTCTAATTTGCTAACCAATCACTGCAATTCTTTTCTTACCAACCAATAATTCTGCCATCTCTAATTTACCAATAAATAATTCTGCACTCTCAAATTTACTAACCAATAATGTGACCAATTTGCTGACCAATGATTGTGTCAACTGGTAATCGTGCCCCTAGCAAACAGTAATTTGCCAAGCAATATTTGGACCTTTTCTCCCCCTAGCAATAAAGAACTTTAGTGGTCTTTGATTCAGTATCTACTACATTGCTCTGAAACTGTTGAATCTGGATAGTGAGTTTTTTCTGTGGGAATATTTGTTTACATTGACTGCCTAAAAATCGCACAAGTCTCTCTTAAATGTCCATGAACTAGAATATTGTTTTCCTTTTTAGAAATATTAACATTCGAGGGAAGCCTATTTTTTCTCTTAGCGATATTCCTCTGCATATTACAAACTCCTCTTTTAGTACTGTTGTCATCATGCTGGGATTTGGCGACAATTCCACAGTGCTTGGACAGTGTGCATTGGTAAAGCAGTGACACCGCTAGCCAGCTCTGTCACCCTGTTGACCTTACCACCCAAGTTGATCCTGTCTGGGCAGAGATTTGAGCAGAAAGAGTTCATATATAAAGCCTTGTGATTGATTTGGCTTTTCTAATTTCTATGTCCCTTGGCTTGAGTGAAAAACAGGTCTTGAATTATTGGTTTCTTTAAACAATAATAATAGCATTTTGAAGTCATGTAGTAACTTCTGCAATCAATTTAACCTCCAAGAAATGTTACCAGTTTTGCGTAATTTAATTAGTTCATATTAAAGCCATTAGCTAACACAACATTAGCTCAGTGAACACCACTCTAACACCCATTTTACAGGGAAAGTCTACAGAGAATAACAGCATACTAGGAATGACCATCAGTGCTAGAATTAGTAAAGCATTTCCAAGCTCCAAATTCCTGGCTCAGACAGCTACAGAAAATAAAATTTCTATAGGCTGGGGGTGAAATCTCTGAAAAATTATACAACAGAATATTTGCAAAGAGAGAGACTGTGAGTTTGGTTGGACAGAGCTCTACACAAAACGCGATAACTACACCAGCTCACCATGTATTGTTCATTGTAACCATCCTCCTACTAGAGTTTACTGATGAATTTCTTGCATGTTCCACGGTATTATTCAAAGCAACATTAATTCCCAAACCAAAAAAAAAAAATTGAGATTTATAACTTTTAAAAGAAAAAAAAAGAGAGACATTTGTATTTTAAATTCAGATAAAAATATGAATTGATTCTGTTAAAATTTCATCCTGGAAGTAAGTAGACTGGAAGCATGCTCTAAACTGCATTGCAGGCCCCTTTCTTCATCTTTTTCTTTCCCATCTGGTGGGATAAGCACAGCCTAAGCAGCACTGTTGCTTCTCACTTTTTTCTTCCTGAAGTCTCCTGGGATCCTTGAGAGAAGAGACAGAAATGCCATTCTGAGTGGCTTTTCCTTTAGAGGAGGTTGTGAATAGGGAAAGTTAGCCAAGAAGGAAAAGAAGTTGGCCAAGAAGGCAGGAATTCCCACAAGGCCAGAGGTTTGGTATGTTTAACGTTCTCTTGGTGTTGGAGGAACAAGAACAATACAACTGAAACTGTATGTAAGCTTATTTCCTTAACCTAGTTGTACGAAAAAATAAAATATAAAAACTTACTATCTGAGTTTTAAGAATAAATAACTCTGACGATAGCTTCAGCAGCATTTCTGGTAAAGATTTCAAATAAGCATAACATTGGGGTTTTTCCACAAAAATATTTGGTTTACAATATTTTAGGCTTGTTAAGTTTTCAGTGACAAACATTTTATTAGCCAAGACTGGAAAGATTACCTCGAACTCAAAAAGCAGTACTGTTTATTGAGTGAACATGAAAAGTAGGTGTGATGGGATAAAGGCACCAAGAATGTGTGTGCATGAATCTCTTCCTCATAGAACATGGAAGAGGGTGGGAAAATGTCCTAAGTAGTTGATGGAGATTGCTGAGGCCTAACACACACATGCGAGATAACATCGTAGGAGAGGACACAATGAATGTGAAAGCAGAAATTTACAGAACTAGCAGAGGGACGAGATGAAGAGCAAAAGACAGAAAATAAGAATGTCTGCACCTTGAAAGAGGAAATGTTAGTTTGCCCATGTGTGTAGCTCCCCATGTTTCTCTCTTCAAAAGTGGGTATGAGAAGAGAAAAATTTACATGTTCAGGAGTTCCTCAGTTTGTTTTATAGAATGCACATGAGTACTTCCACAAGGTTACAGAGGATAGTACCAAGATAAGTGTTAAAGGAAAAAAACACATTAAAAGCACATAATAATATGCATATAGTATTAGTATAATGTTTTGTGCTTTGGGGAGCATGAGGATTGATGCAGACAGGAAGATAGTTTTGCCTTGTCTGGTTAAATTTTCTACATTAGAGTACTATTGATTTTCCTAAGTATATACGATACTGTATATACCCCATTCTGCTACCCTTACACAGGTTAATTCTTTTATCCATTTCAAACCCGGTCAATCAATAACAGTGATCAGGTAGGTTGTGAAATTGCCTGGAAAACACATCCACAAAGTAAACCCAATACAATGGCCTGTCTATGTGACTTAAAGCTTAGCACAGCATTGAAAATCACTAATGGAACACTGTGCAGTTTGTTCATGCTACGAGCAGTCAAGAATCATGCATAATGTAATAGTGCATCTGCTAACAGCAGCTCACACAGGCTAATTTAATCTTGTTTTAAACTAGACACAAGGAATTAATCTTTAAAGCTGCTCCCGTGATTCTCTTTGGCCCTTAAAATATTGAGGGTCTTTCCACCTCCCCATTTACCGTACTGTAAAGGGATGCATTTCAGTTATCATCATGTGTTTGCACTTCATCTACATTAGCTTGAAAATGGATGCAACTCCATAATTAATCAGTCTTAAAAAGCACATTGCTGGCCCAGTCCAAAAGCTGTGTTTTGTGTTGTCACATCTGAAACTGATATTAAGTCTCAGACTACACTGTAGAAATGAGATTCCCTAAACAATTAATATTTTAAAAGAAATAAATTACTTTTTTTCTTCCCTCAAATTTAGTTTAGCTGTATTATCTACATGAGACTGCCTCACACCTATTTCTGGTGTAGAAATTACCTTTATTATTATTATTTTCTTAATTACTTGTATTGCTGCAGAGCTATTTTGTGTTTGGTACTGTGGAAACACTGAAAGCAACAGTCTTCACCCCAAACAATTTCTCACCCCAACCTTAAAAAGATACAGACAGATTGGAGGGTAGAGGAAAAAAAAAAAAAAAAAAATAAAAAGGATGAGAAATCCAAGAAATAAAATACTCATATATAGTGAACTTGACTTTGGCAAGGTTTCATGTTGGGAGCTTGATCGTGGATTTTTGGACCTATAGCTAAAGAGAAGTTTTAGTAGGCTTTTGAAGGACAACGAATTACCTTTGCAAAAGTTCATGGTAAGCTCCTTGTGAGCGTAAGGAAGACTGACAGAAGAAAATGTAACAAGTTAAGAGGTGGAGACTGGTTACTCATCGAGATTGGTGAGGCATATAATGTCTTGGTATTGAGAAGAGGATGACAGATATCAGAAAAAGTGAACATGAAAACTACAAGTCTAGTAGAGAAGAAGGTGAGAGAGGAGGAAGAATATCCTTTTTCTCCTTACTTTTTCAGGAAGGAGAGAGAAACCAAGTAGGGAAGGCAAAGAGGTGGTTCCAATTTTTCTTAGGAAAATATGAAGTCCAGCAACATGTGGAGTAGTGAGTAAGTAGTAATAACATAAAGGTGACCGGTACTATTGGCATAGGCTACAAATAAAATGCCGAACAAAAAATACATTATGAAAGCCATGTGCTTTCATTTCTGGTAAAATTTGATATTGGTCTGCAGGTAAACATGCTAGCAAGCATCAAACATGACAGAACTTGCTTGTTCAGAATGTCTAGAATGAAGGACAACACTGGTTTTGTGGTATATTAGGGTTGTAGGAATAGCAGAGTTAGGTCAATGCCAAGCTTACACAATTTTAAATTTCAATTTTAGATTCAAGCCAGCCTTCCAAACCCAGCTGGAACCCTCAGTTTTTATTCTGCATCTTAAGAAATACAAATATTCTCCAGATCTTCTGGAAAACGATAAATTTAAGTCCTTTGAAGCCTGTTTAAGACCACTTCAGAGGTTGGTGAAGTGTTGCAGTTGGAGCATTCACTAAGGACTGTTCATAAAATATCTCTGCTTAAGCTTTAAATATAAATAAGCCTCATGAGATTCAAACCTACGTATCTCCTGCTCTGATTTATAGCAAATGTTTAAGGGACAGATAAGAATAAAACAGAGTCTGATAAGGCAAATTTTTATACAGCTACAAACTAATAATCAGAGAAAGACTTCTCTAAACCCATTCAGACTATTTCTTGTTACCATGCACTAACAATATTTCTTTAGTTTCTGAATACTTGGCTCTGACCTTAAAAACGCACCATCCAAAGATAGTCAAACAGTCAGAGAGTAGTGGAAAAACAATAATAAAATTATACAATTTATACATGTCAACTTGATTCACAATAAGCACAGCAGATCTTTAAAAGGGACTTAAATGTCAACAGGGTGTTGTGAATGAAAGAACAGAATAAACATCCATTATGTTACAGAGTATGTGAAAAACTGCATGGAAAATAGGTATCAGGTTTGATTTAAGATTATGAACACATAAATTCACTTGTACTTCTTACATGTTAAGCCTGTCTCACACAGTACTTATGATTATTATTTCTAAAGAGGGGAAAAAAAAAAAAACACAACCCCAAAACTTACATCCTGTATAATCATTAGAATTTACTGGTTCCTTATGTTTCCAGAAAATACTTTGTTGACTCCATTCTCAATTAGAATTAACTTTAAGCTCATTTCTGTTTGTTTTAAATGCATCTTAGTAAACAATTTGAGTGATAAAACCTCTTTCTATATGTACACACATGCACATGTAAATGATATGTAATACACACATCCAAAAAATTATCATGACTTTTCTCTCAGATATTTAATGCAATTTTAATACAAGATATTTAATATAAGCAAACACTTGAAAATTAATATTAGCAGAATTTCCTTTAAAATTAGACTTGAGGCTGTAATGCAGCCTGAGCTGCAGAGCTTCTTCATGGCCATAAAAGGGAAGTTTAAGTAAACAATACACTGTTTTTATTAAAAAAAAAAGAAAAAAAGAAAAAATCATCCCATGCCAAGCCCAGTCAAAATGCATTATTAGGGTGTCCAGGAAATTATAGCTTGTGTCCATTAGTCCTTTCAGGGTTAATATTGATGCAGATATTATTTCTATCCACGGTACCATTTATTTGAAATATTATGACTGGGAGTAGCTGCAGCAGTGAATCAAATCAATTGATAGAGCAGTTAGCCCCGCAGTCAAGGCTGCCTTTACACCGTGCAGCGAGCATGAAATATTATGGAGATTGTTCTTTAAAGTGATCACTTTATCATCATTTGTCTGCAGCCCAGGCTATTCCTTCCTGCCTCGCTTCCCTGTTGGGTTAGAGCTGTCATAACTCAATCAGCCGTATAATGCTGTTCATAGCACCTCCGTAGCAGGTATTGAACCTGTCAAGGGCCACTGAGGGAATTATACTTATCCATTTTGACAGCTAGCAACACCACTCTGATATTTATGTCAGTTTATATATGTATGATATGTATTTCTTAAATGTAATTAGAAGCCTGTTTGCGTGTGATATATCTGAATTGCCCAGAGCTGCCCATGATTAAGACATTGATTTCTAACCTTGTGCATTACTGGAGAAGGGAATATGACAAGCTCCATCACTCAGGGGTTACAGCTAACCTCTTCTGTCTGTATACATCATATGAAATTGTCACTATTGTTTATCTGTCCAGCAAAGTTGACTACAAAGCAACTGTTATTTTAGTTTGCTAAATAAACTAAAACACCGTAAAACAAACCATCATCCCTGTCCCTCCAGAGCACTTGTGTTCTGCAGCTGTGTTACTCATATTGAGGTTGCAAAAGCAGACCACACTCTGAAAGCTGAGTGAAGATCACCATCACGTTTGCTGTATCACTAGTTCTCATGAGTATCTAGAGATAGGTATCTATATGCCAAGCAACAGAAAATATACTGTATTTCAATTAAAAATGGAATAAAGACAAATAGGAATAAATTTTTAAAAAGGTTCCCTAAACCCAGCCACCTCTTAATGCTCATTCATTTATTTTGTTATGGTTGCAGAATGAGATTGCTACACAAAATAGTTACTGTATGTATGATCAGCCTCTCGATTTTGCTGTGTTAATATCCTAATGATTTGAGGAGATTATATTCTCCACACCATTCTTCCTCTTATTCCAGAATTAATGCTTAAGTATCTTTTTGGTTTCGGGTTTTTTTGGGGGTGGTTGTTTTTTTTTAAGTCCCTAAAAATTTAGGTTAGGATTTCTGGATTCTAATTTAGACAATTCAGTATCTCTGTCTCACAGGGCATAATCTGTATTGACCTCGCTTGTGAAAATTCACACATTTACTCTTACAAATTAAAATAAAAAGAAAAAAAGAAAAAAGTTTTTTGGTTTTGTTTTTTAACTGTACACTCAGGTTTTACCTCCATTTCACTCAAAAACTGATCTCCTTTTGAAGATATTCGGGGTCAAAAGTTTCAAATTTTAATACATTTCAAAAAAGCATTTGCATTAGATTATTTTTTGAAAATTCCTCTCTCTAGCTCTGTTTTTACAATACAGGATTCTAAGGAAAGTTCACAGTATTATTTTAGAGGATCAGAACTTTCCATGTCTTCAGATTCAACAATATCGGTGGACAGTTTAAGCTGTCACCCATCATCAGTAGAAATCCCCATCTGAAGATGCCTTGAAGCTTGCTGAGATCAGAGATTAGAGTAAATTGTATGATCCTATTTCTGGGTTTTTACACAGATAACAGATGAATCCAAAAAAAACAAGAAGCCTGCCAACACTGCTTACAAGTAGATGTTAATTTTTGAGAGTATAACTACCTTCCGGAAAAACTCCCATTGCAACCTTAACATTAACTGTATTTCATTTTTTAGATTCAGGTGCTTACATGAATCTCAGTGAAACACAGAAACAGAATTTAAAAAGTCCAAAGGTTCTGTGTTTCTAGGCACATATTTGTGATAGAACCCTAGAAAATAATGTAGAAAACATCTATTCCACCAGCCTCCCATAGAAAACCTGATTCTTTTCTCACAGAAGCCAAAAATAAACCAAAAGCTATAGTTTGTCATAGAAAAAGCACATTCAAGCTAAATATTATTCAGATGTCATTGTCCTGACCTTCCTTTAGTAAAATCCAAAGACCTCTGTAATCCAAAGATCTATGATGAAAGCTAAGTGGTTTAATTCATGTGCTTGTAATGTAATTCTTCCAGATTGTTTAATTTATAATAAAAATGGAAACATATAATTTTGTTTTCTGGGTTACAGCATGATGTGCCTGTAGCTTGTGACTTTTATGTAGCATAGGAGGAAAAAAAAAAAAGGAGAAAATCATAATTTTCCATACCTCTGTGAAATATGAGACCTGTGTAGAATGTATTTTCTTTCTGATTTATCACAAAAAATCAGGAAAGAACAGAGTAAAATAAGGTGGGTGTACCAAGAAAAGCAAACAAAATCAGAATTATCTAGACACAAATTAGTTTTTGAATTTAAAATGCTAAACATCAATTGGAATAAATCTGAAAAGCTTGCTCATAACTTCTGTTAAGCTACATCAGCCATCCTAGGTGAGGATTCTGCCACTGTAAAATAGATGGATCAGTCAAGGGGTATAATCCCATAAGTTGTATCTGGTTGCATTAGCTTGTGAGACAAATATTTATGTGGCCTATAGTACTAAATCATATTGACCGCAGTGACCATACAGGACAGCCCATAGAAATACTATCAGCTGCCCCAAAATTATCTCTTGTATTAAAATGTAGTTTCCCCACACATTTCATTATGTCATTTCCTTACAGTAAATTGTAAATGATCTTTCTTATATTCTCATTTAGGAAACTACACAAGTAGGGCACTTTTTAATTCCTTTTGTTTCAAAAAGACTTTTCCAAGGGGATCAAATTTTTAAGCATTCAGACAGAAAACCAACCACGTCCTGGGCTGCATCAAGAAAAGCATGGCCAGCAGGTGATTCTCCCCCTGTACTCTGCTCTCCTGAGAGCCCTTGGGGTACTGCATCCAGCTCTGGGGCCCCCAGCATAAGAAGGATATCAACTGGTTAGAGCCAGTCCAGAGGAGGCTACGAAGATGCTCCGAGGGCTGGAGCACCTCTGCCATTGGGACAGGCTGAGAGAGTTGGGCTTGTTCAGCCTGGAGAAAAGAAGGCTCCGGGGAGACCTTATAGCACCTTCCAGTACCTGAAGGGGCTACAAGAAAGCCGGGGGGGACTTTATACAGGGGCCTGTAGTGACAGGACAAGGGGTAACGGGTTTAAATTGAAAGTGGGGAGGTTTACATTTGATGTAGGGAAGAAATTCTTCCCACAGAGGGTGGGGAGGCTCTGGGACAGGTTGCCCAGAGAAGCTGTGGATGCCCCATCCCTGGAAGTGTTCAAGGCCAGGCTGGATGAGGCTTGGAGCAACCTGGTCTAGTGGAAGGTGTCCCTGCCCATGGCAGGGGGGTTGGAACTGGGTGATCTTTAAGGTCCTTTTCAACCCACACCAATCCATGCTTCTATGAATAATAAATTCCTGAATGTGCTGAATATAGCAGTACCACTTTCATGACAGGCGCAGCCAGTACTAATCAGCCAAACTTCTGAATCCTAGCTGTGTGCAAGTGCAGATGTAAAAACCCTTATTCAGAATTCAGAAAAATACAAACTGTACCTTCTGTTTACTAGACATTATCATTTATAGCTTGCAGCATTTTTATTCCAAAGAACAAATAAATTTTGAGTGTACTTTCTAAATGCAAAACTCTCATTTCAGTATTTTATAGAAATCCATTGCAGAAAAATCTAACTTAAAAATAATACTGTGCACAACTGTGAAAATTTTTTATGCCAGATTTAGATCTGTTGTTAGCAAAAAACCAGTAGACTACAGGTTTGAACACGGGGAATGGTGGATACCAAAGCAAATACATGTCAACATATGCTTGAAGAGCAGCCCCTATGCCTGGCAGATCGAGGTCCAGGAACAAAGATAAAAAGCTCTTGCTGACTCGGAAGGAGAAGCCTGTCTGTAAGGATTGAGAGTTCTCCTGTTTCTGTCCAGCGCAGAAGGAATGGGGCGAGTGGATATCAACAGGGGCACAGAAGCGAGTAGGACCTAGTTGGAGTCCAGCATGATTTTTAGGTGAGGGGAACCAGGAAGACAGCTTCCAAGAGGCCATCCACTCATCGTCCACTTGGTCTGACACACCTCACGCAGCAGCCTCTTGCACAGGGAGGGTGCACATGACAAAGCAGATGCGCCTATAGTTCAGTGAAAATCAGGGTTGTTTGCTGAGAAGAACTATGGGCAAAGGAATGGTGAAACAGCTGGGTATGATCTGTGTTTGGGAAAGGTGTACAATACAGACAGGCATGGAAGAAAAGGCTGAAAAACTGTGATGCTCATTTTAATCTTCGGCACTTAGGTTACTGACTCACCTACTCTATCTGAACACTGCAAGTCCGCCAAGAGATTTCAAAAAGGACTTGCCTATATAGCATACAGAGACAGCAGAACTTCCTTTGTGAGTGGAGAGGGGGAGAGCCCAAAAGTACTGGGAAACAAAAGATGTTTCTGCACATCAGCTGCAGGGTTACTCTGGCACTGCACGCTTAACAGTTGCAGGGTTGTGAAGAATAAAACTTTTGGCAAAATAAGAAATTCTGTTTTCTACTAATCCCATGCAAATTAATTTTCCATATTGTCTGGCAACTTTTTTTTGGATTCAATAGTCTGCAAATAAAACATGAACACAGGTCTATGTCACACAGACACTCTAGTAACTTAATATTTTAGGTATCCACTAATTAATATGTAAATATAAAGAAACACCTATGGAAATATACTTAAGCTGTTACCAATACCACTTATGCAATATTCATGATTATTTTAAGGCCATTTATAACTGTGTACTACTACTCTCCTCCCTTCTTAGCATAACCCATCCCTACAGTTCTTTATGAATAAGTGGCTGACGCTAATGGCACTCTTTTTTTTTTTTTTTTCACTCTGAGGATATCTTTATTCAGAAAATAAATCAGTGAAAACCTTATATTGAGAAGCTGATGACCTAATTGAGTGCTTTAAGATCTGCCCAACTCAGCCCACACTGAAAAAGGAAAAGAACCGACATGCAAATTTTTGATCCACATTCAGATTTTGAACTCACAAAGCTTTGGATGTTCCTTAGCTCATTTTTCTCACTGTTGCACAGAACAAAGGATGATGACTCAAATATTTCTGATTTGGCCACAGATCTGCTGGGTGGACTTAAGCAAGGTTCTACATCTGGATAGAACGGTAATGATAAAAACTGTCCTTGAAAAACATTCACAGATCTTCCTGTGAAAAGAACAATAACACTATTGTGATCTGGGTTTAGTGTAAACTAGAATATGTCAACAAATGATCTTTCATTCCTTCCAATTTCTTTACTGAATAAAGTGGCTTATCAGGTTTATCTCCAATAACCTGGTGTAGTCATGTGAGGAAGGTTAGAGAGAGAGAGGGGGAGAGGAGAGAGAGTATAGACTGCAACTTTGGGCCAACCAAAGTCATTGCTGGCTATAAAAGCTTTGGGCCATGCTTACTAGACCTACGGTCAATAAACAGTCACTGCAGTGCACCTTCACTGGCACTGTGCATTAGAGTCAAAATTTCAAAATAAAATCAGCTGCTGCTCTTGAGAGCTGTCAAAATGAGAGCTACTGACATCCTGATCCTTAGCATGAACATGGACCTGCAGTACCTAACCATAAACGACACTAGAAGCAAACAGTTATATCTGCTAAATTGCTACAACTTATCTCTGCCACCTTTTTCTTCCATGTTCTAGGGGATGGAAAGTGTACATAGTTCTGTAAAATCATTTCGACATGTCTGAATTTATTCTTGCCATGCTATTTTTTTTTTTTTTTACACAGCAGAAACAACAATTAGCCAACAAAATGGAAAAAAGGGAGATACAATTAATCGTGACATCAAATCTGTTCCTACAACCTTCTTGTTCTACCCTATACTGATTCTTAAGTACCTTTCAAATTAAAAGCATCATATTTCTCAAACTGATCCTGCAGAAACATGGTATTCAGAAGTGTACAGAGCAACTGTTCGAGACTGGTAACAGACTCAGGAACCCTCTCTCAAGACAATATGATGGGTGGCTTTCATCACTTAGCCAGAATTCTAACTCTGCAGAAACAACTGCAGAAAGTAGGTGAAACATTAGAGCTATTTCTGTTATTACTGAAAGCATCAGACTCTTGAATGCCCATCTACCATTTCAAAAAGGGTTGCTACGAGAGAGGGAGAGCAAAAGAACAAATTCAGGGTTTTTTTTGCTGGGGCTCTGAGATTCACTCCTATATTTGCTCTGTCTGCCAGTCTGCTGATCTCTGAGCTACTCTGCCTCCCACTGTGTCTGATATCAGGAGTGCCAGAGTGGCTGAGAGATCAATGGAGCAGCTGAGGGAGCCAGCTGGCAGGGGAAAGGAGCAATGGATTGTGAGGGATAAAGAAATAAAGAGGAAAAGAAAAAAAAGATTTGTTGAATTAAACAGTAATGAGAAAGGGACAGAGGAACTCACTAGCCCTTTTAGAAGGGCCATGTTAAGTCCTCCACAAAACCCAGGACCCTCTGGAGCATTCTAATCAGTTTAATGATGCAGATCCCCCTTCCACCCCCTGCATGAGCTGAGCTGGTTTTTTGTCTCTTTATCAAAGGATGACTTTTCTAACAATTATATCATTCACAATGCCTACATTTCTAGAGTTGGGGCAGCACTCATCTGCTGAGATGATCATGGTCACAAAACATCTACTCTCTACTACAGGGCACTGACATGATCCTCAGTTTGGGAAAGAGAATCTCAGATGTCTTAAGGAGAGGCAACGTTTGCAGAGAAGAGGAACACATCTTTCTAGTGCTGTATTTGGGGAAAATGGTTAAGCTTTCAGGCATGTAAGAATATCTTCACATCTGAATCAGAAGCAGAAAATTTGAAGATAAATATAGAATGAAAACAATTCCTGTGATTTAATTAATTATGTTACTATCTTAGGCAACTGGAGAGAAATGGCTTGTTAGAATCTGTAGAGGTGGATGCCAACAAGGAAAAGACTGATAAGGGAATTGGGCTTTGTTGGGCAGAGAGAAGAGAGGTACAGTCATAGTTATGAAAGGCTGAGGAATAAGGAGAAGATGGGTTATGCAGAAAATGTTGATAAATTCAGTTAGAATATACTGATACATGTATCATATTCTAAATTTGATACAGTGAGTATACTCCCATTCTGCCTGTTGAGTAGTTGATATGAAAGATGAACATTTGCATCCCCATATTTACATCCTGCAGTTGGCTAGCTTGAAGACAGACAACTTCTGACATGTACATCTCTTCTGACATGACAAAAATGCAGTGGTTCTACACTCCATAACATCTATTGATTCACTAGCCTAAAAGTACAGCTTTGATACCTAATGGGCCTGTAAAACAGTGTGGTTCTGCGGCTCTAACAATGCAGTTGCTAGTTTACTTGGGTATATGCCCACATCCATTAGTCAGGTGAATGATCCTTGCTGCCAAAGAGTGATCATAGTAATCCCCAGAGTTTTCCCTAATGTTGGTGCTTGTAGCAGAGGTGAGTTATATGAGGAACAAAGGCTTCTTGTGGTAACACATGCATCCATTCTCCCTTTACCTTAACAAAAGGAAAGGAAATCTGCTGTCCTATCATAGGCATCTGCTGAGGAGCAGCATCTGAGTAGCAGAATATTTAAAAAAATTTGGAACCACCAAAATTTCAATGACCCCATTGGTGTCATTGCTAGAAATCTGACAAATGACAGTTTATATCACTGCAGGCAAGAAAAAGAAGAGTCTTAGTGAGAAATACCTTTCTACAATAAACTGGGATGAAATCACTGAGACAGGGAAGAGGTGAGTTTATTACCACTAAAACCGTTGCTGAAAAAGCAAAGTGAAGGTGGGGAGGATAATGTTCATTACTGGAAAACACAGTTGAACTAAAAAGAACACAGAATTTATCTCTGTGATTTACAATTATTTTATCCTGAAATGAGTGGGGACAGCGATGATGAAACTGGCATTATCACCAGGGGTTTTATGCAGCTCATAGTCAACATATTTCCAAACAATCTATCTAAAGCAAACACAGTTTCAAAATACATGAACTAGTAGTATGGATTTCTGTAAACTATAATACTTAAGGAATATGAAGGAATAACAAATGGAAACAGAATTTAAATGAAGCAGTTGTAGATTTGGTATGAGATGCGAGGTGACAGGCATTCCTACCAATATGCATAACATGGTTGAAAAAGCATGGCAGGCTGCTTCAGGCTCTTACTGCTGAGTAGACTAGTATGGTAAATATCCTCTCTATAAGCATATATAGCCCAAAAAGAAACACAAACCCCTAATTGCACACGTTACATGTGAAGGAAACTAATACATTCATCTACACTGTTTCACAGAATATTAAAGGCAAGGAAAACATCCAGATTCCTATAAAGCCTACATAATTGGAACAGAATATGCTTTTTTATTCCTTATAAATTATAAGCAAAGCTTATCAAAATGGTCACAAAAATGTCTACTTTTAATATATTATCATGTTGTTCACAAATGCCATAAATTTGACTTTCTTCTTGTTCAAGTTACAGTAGTGTTCATCTCCATTGCTCTTGCACTTCAAGATGTGTTAAATATTCTGGCAGAATACAATCTCAGTTGTCTCAGGATAGATGTTAGTGGAAAGCCACATGGAGACCATGAAAGCATAAGGATTCAGATTTGATGCAAACAGAAAGATGAAGAGTCATTCCCTCTGGCTACAGGTTTAATATAGAACCAAACATTTAATATAGAACCAAAAAGTTTTTTCACAGATCATTGTCCTAGACAGGACCTTTCTTGGATTTTCAATGCTTCCTTTCTAGAGGATCTGTTTCACTGACTTAGTTCATCCCTGTGTTTCAAGAGCATTCCTGTGTATGTTGTTGGTAGGATAATACAGACAGGGTAAGAAAGATGCAAATTTTGCCCGGTCTCCAGGCAAGGAAGTACAGTATCTGCTGAATGAACAAAGGATGGCAAGTCTAAAATTGACCTTGTTGAACGGCCCTCTAAGCTTATTGTTTTGGGCAATTCAGGAAGTGGTGGGCCCAGGTTAAGGCCAGCGAAGTATAGCTGGAGGACAATGCTATTCCTGAAACAACAGGAATTTAAGCACCATTGCCATGGTGGTGCCAAATTAATAAATTAAATTAAAACAAAACAAAACAAAAAACCACACATAAAAACAAACAAACAAAAAAACACCTACCAGCCAAACAAAACACCAAAAACTTTTACAAATCCTCATAAAATACTTTCCATGGGCTGAAGTTGTCTAGCCCGTGTGTCTTTTGATCCGTACATGAGAATTGCAGGCACAAACATACAAAGCTCACTGCTCTTCCAACACCTTTTTGAAGGTCTTTATGTCACAGAACACTGGAAGCTTTACTTCAAGAGCTCACAAGCTATTTTAAAGGATATTGCTACACATGACATCTGGATTCTTATCTGCCTTTTTATCACTCAGCTAATTTACCTAATGCTACAGTGAAAGAATTTCTTTGTTGAAGAAAACACCACATGAATATCATCCAGCTTTTTCTGCCAGATAAGACAGACATTGAGAAATGTTCTTCTCCGTCTGCCACCAGAATACCTTTAAACAGACATCTGTGCCTCAGCTTCCCTATCTGTGAAGGGTGAAGGCATATTTGTTTCTCAGATTTTCCATCTGACAGCAGGAAATATGTAGCAGATTCAGCTCAGTTTCATTTTACATTTTTGGGTTCATTTGATCTCAAAGCTCAAAAATATGCAAAGCCACATGACATTTAATTTGGAATATGGTGTATAAAAGAAAGACTGCACAATACTCAATAGCAAAGTGATGCCAAGCAATTGTTTGTAATGAAGAAATAATAATGGTACACTACAGCTTTGTTCACTCTGAAAACAACAAAGAATGGCCATCAGCTTGCAAAATGGTGCTACAAGAAAAGTCAGTCTAATTTGCTACATCAGAAGTGGGTGATTTTGAAACTCCTGCCTCCCTTGGTACCTAAAGAAGGAGATCAGAATGTGAAAAAACTGCAGAACAATGGCTGAAATATATGAAACCTCAGAACAGCACAAACTTCATTAATGAAAAAATCTGGATCTTCACTATTCTCTTTTGGGAGAATTAATCAGATGTTGCAGTTTCAGATTTATAGATTGCTGTGAAAACGGGTAATCTGAGGGGAAAGCCTCATAAAAACTTAACAGCAACACAGAGATAATCTGTGGGCTCACAGTGGCCATGTCAGGGCTAATTGAAATGTTTAAGAGCAGCACAGCTTCCAGGCTCCCTGTGATACATGCTGAAGACACGAATATAGACCATCTCTTTGTCTTGGCTGGACATATTTTATCACTCTGTATCATGAGACTGTCACCCCAGACTTTTAATTGCTCAAACCTTTAGACACAGGGCACCTAATAATTGCAGTACCATGGCCAGCCTAATAATAAAGATAATTTACAGTTCAAAAGCAAAGGGTAATTTGTAATATGAATGGCTTTTTGTGTCCCTAAGCTCATTTCAGGACTTGAGGATCCATGCAGCAATAGTTACAGCCTTTTGCCTGAGTGTGTGACTTACTGCGCTGGTTTATTTAGCCATTTTGTTCCAGAGAAACACAGAAGCCAGTGGATTTAGGGGAAATCAATGGGGTGTTCAGCACCAAGCAGATTCAAAACTGGATCTTTTAGAATTCCTCTTGTACGAGGATATCTCCTGCACAAATATAAAAGGTTTTTACTTTGTATAGTATTCACACCTGGAAACCGACCTGTACAAGACCAAATGGAAGGTTGAAACACATTCATAATTAGAACAGAATCAAAATCACAGTGATTGTTGCAGAATATTTATGCAGAAAACTAGGAGTTAGTGAAAGCAAAACAAGTAACTTCTCGTAAGGAAAGGATGAAGGATTCTTGTCTTTATCAACACCGGGAAGAAACCGAAATGCCTGAGGAAACATTTTCTCTTGGTAGCTGCACACTCCCAACAGCTTGTCCCACATGCTGATCCTTATAAGCAATCTCCTCCTGCTGCACTGCACCCTCCAACGGGCTGCAGAGCAGACCCAACAAGACCCTCAAGTCAGTGTCCTGCTCTTCCTGTGGAAGAATTCCCTCTTCTACAGCATCAGGCTCCTATTGTACAACCACATTTTTTCTTTGCTTTTTTAATAGTTCTCTCAGTTTTAGACTCAGAGCCCATGCCACAG
Organism: Eurypyga helias; assembly: GCF_000690775.1. Lineage (NCBI taxonomy): Eukaryota > Metazoa > Chordata > Aves > Eurypygiformes > Eurypygidae > Eurypyga > Eurypyga helias. The sequence continues at coordinate 125,107 of NW_010230603.1, forward strand.
CCTTAGACCACTCCTGACTTTGCCTTGCCACCCACATTGCAAGCATTGCAAGAACAAAGCCTCTGTTACTGTAAAGCTTTAAGCCATGACAGTTTTAAAGAAAGTCACAGTGCACTCTGTGTAGGAGAAGGATCTCTTTACTCCTCAGTAAGAACTTGGTTTTGGAAGAGACAAAGAGCAATTAGGATGCCTACGTTTTCCTCGCCGTGGCACAGCTCTGGACCTGCTAACCAAAGGCACAAGAAGTCTGTCTCACCAACCATTTCAGCCTCTTGTAACTTTTTTGCCATTTGCCTGGTATGTCTGATTGCTCTGACGTATCAAATACACCCATTCATCTTGCAATAGTAAATGGGTCTTAAAAATCCTGTTGACAATCTTACCACCAAGCCCATGTGCAATTTAAACTATTAAAAAAAAAAAAAGAAAAAAAGATAAAAAAGGGCGAGCACAAGAAAGAAAGAAAATGCTAACAGGGACCTTCCAAATGCATTCACACTGACAGGACAGCACTGGAATCTGGGTTTGTTTTAAGCCTACATTGTTTAAAAGCAGCAGGGGACCAAAATGATGATGGCATCATACTGGCTGAAGGGAGGAACCTGAATTGAACTCTCAAGCCAAATTTTAATCTCAGATTTCAGTTTCTGTATTCTTCATTAAGAAACTCCCATGGACATTGATGGGACTTCAGCATGAAGACGGCTATGTGAGCACAGCAGAGGATCAAAATCTGCTGTATGGGCACCACACATGGAAACACTATCCACAATTTTTCTCACCAGACGTCAAACATCTTGAGAGCACAAGTAAAGGAAAGCAACATTCATAAAATCAAAACCACAAATAATTAAATATTTAGTTTTCTAATCAAGTCAAGTTGTGTGTAAGCCCTTAAACAGCATTTACAAGCATTTGATTTGTTTTCTCCATTGACTATATAAGAGTACTCGTGGGCTCACACATCAGAAATTCTTGTTTGATTTGTTTTAGCATGCTTTCCATGTCAGGTGGTTTTTTCTTATTTCTTGCTGTTCCTTTAGAATCTTGTAAACCAGGTCAATTTATTGAAATGTCAGCTTTTATAAATATTCCTATCCAGCCAAGCCTCTAACTTAACACATGCTGTAATTACAGCACAGCCATTTATGGAAAGTAACTAAAAGTGGGATAGCCCTTCTTACTCACTTTGAGAAATATCCTACTCCTTGAGTGAACATTTTTATTTCAGTTAATTTACTTTTGGAATTCACTCTGGAAAATGTATTAGCAGTTGCAGAATTGGTCCCAAATCTTACTGTTTTTTCAATTAAGTGTCAATCTTTAAAAAGGACATTAAATATCTCTGGGATTGAATATTTTCTGTTGTGTTATTGAAACGTCTGCTTAGCAAAAATGAGAGTGGTCAACTATAAGGTCACAGAGACAGAAGTCAATACAGACATATTATTTTAGATGGAAATTAAAAAAAAACACCAAAAACAAAACCAAGAAAATACAAGGCAAAACCTTTAGAAAAAGGCCATATCTCCCTAGGATTAGAGAAAACTTTAAATTAAAGTTTAATTTTATCTCATCATCATTATTTGATATTTTGCCAAAATGAAAAACTAATCAATATTCTTTTATTTGGCCAGGGCTGCAGGCTCTTGGAAAAATGACATCTGAAAGTAAAACAGTGAGCAAAACACAGAAATGCAATCCAAGACAGCAGTCAGAAACAAGAAGCAGAAGTAGGCAGTACAAAAAAAAAAAAAAAAAGGCAAACACAAGTGTATATATTAGCAAGTTTAAGCAACATTTGAATCCCTTCTACTGTAGCAGCATAGCTATTTGATACGTGCAGTTTCAGCGTGGAACAATTTGCCCAGCATAGGAAAGTACTGAACTCTGTGCCTACTCTGGAACAAGAGATTTGTTTTAAAGATACCCTGGCTCAGTCGAGATAAAGATCAACTAGTATTTCATCTGAGTGAGTCTGCAATAGAACACACATTGCCCTGTTTGACTCTCCTGTCCCAGGATCATAGATCGGTTACTGTCTCCCTTTCTCAACCTCCACATCTCTGCCTGTAAATATTTGTGTTTGGAAAGAGACATTGCAAATGATTTGCTTACACAGCTATGCACAAAATTCCCAGTTGAGTATGGACAATAAGGTAGCTTGGGAATACACTAAAATTCCTTTTATTCACATCATTACTGACACATATAACCATATATAGAAACTAGTAATTACCCTATATTTTGGCTTGTGATGGAAATCCAGGTAATGCAAGTACCCTCCAATTATTAGCATTTATTCTTTCTGTTTTGCCAAATACAAATGTAATTTAAATCAAAGGGTTAAAACGAAGCCTCATTCTAAAGAATTTGTGTCAGTCAAAAAAAAAAAAAAAAGGAAAAAATAGCCCAAAACAACCAACAAAACTCAAAGGCCACCACAACAGAAAACCACATCAGCCTAAAAGGAGGAAAAAAACCCAGTATGTCCAGAATCCATGTAACTCCTTATGTAGAAGATAAATATATTTCAAATACAGCCATTGAAATTGCTGGCCTAAACATTACCAATATTTTGTACTGTACAAAGCCAAATGTTCTTTGCAAAAACAACATCTTGCTTTTTCCCATGTGGAAAGTGAATGTGCTGGGGATTGGAACAAACAGTTGCAGAAGTGAAAGGCTGATGTCACTTAAAGTACAAAGCATATGAATCCTCTACACTACCTTGGGGAATACACTATGTGTAGATAGACAGATAGATACAGATAAGTATATACACAAACATCCATCTGCATCTTCAGTGGAGTTTGAAAAAGGCTTTCTTACAGGCATTTGCATGTGCTCTGAGGAAGTACACCAAAGGCTTTTCAAAATTTTGACACCTCAGAGGACATAAATTATGTTGTTAAGAAGTCAGCGGGGCTTGAGAATAAAATTCAAGAGATGTCACAGATTAAAGACCTACAGCTTCACACTCTTGCTGAAATGATTAGGAGGTACTGCAGAAATTTTACCTGGTTACTGATTCACGTCACAGAAGAATATAGAATGTATTTCCATTCAAAATCACAATTCTTTTTAAATACCTGGTCAGGTGCTACAGAAGCCTACAGGACAACCCATTCTTCCAACCACAGACATTCAGCACCAAAATCTATGCAGCTTCTTCTAAATAAAAGAGCATTGGTCTTTATTTCTACAGCACAGACGCATATTTATGGCCCAATCTTGAGGCAGCAGTCACAAGTCACAACATGATAAAGGGGACACCGAACAGGAGCACAAAGATATCTCGTGTAAAAGGGAAAGCCATCAGATATGGAGCCTCGACTTGCTCAAATATTACATGAAAGTTATATAACACCGGCTACTGTACTGTGTGGTGCAGAAGTACAAAATTGAGGACATATTAGGAAAGAGATATTTGAGATGATACTCTTAATGTCTTCCTTTGCTGAATATTGAACTATTGAAAAAACACATTACTGCCAATCGACTCATAGGCAGAGTGCAGAAGAGACATTCAAACATGTCTGCTGAATTTTTCTAGTATTTTACCACAGCAATTTTACTTTACGTATATTACAATCAAATTGTGAAATCTGTGAAGTGCTTTAGGATTTATTTCAACATGGGGAAACTAAAACAAAACATGGAAATACAGCATCCTTATCAGATGACACTTTCTGGATTATTTTAATATCTATTCCCACATCAGCTTGCTTCTATTCCCTGTCATTTTTCTGGCTTCTCAGTTTATAGATGATTGGTTAATTTCTGAGAGAGAGGAGTGGTTCTTCAAGCACAAGGAACAGCTGGAAAGACAGATGTCATCTACGTTACCATTTTGTTACTGAAGAAAAATAAAACAAGATGGTGATTTCCACTGAATAGAGATTTTTAAGTTAATTCCAGCTGTGACCATGTGATCAGCATCCAGTATGTTTGGCCCCTCAGCCAAGAACATCTGGTAAAAATATTTCAGAGGTGTGGGGACAAAGGGGGCAGTTTGTGTGGAGATTATATTTTATTTTAGCATGCATAATAGTTTGTTTTTCTGATGGAATTTAAAAAAAATATTTGTGGGCAGATGATAGATGGAAAAACCCCTGAAAATAAGAATAAGCACAGGGTTGGCACAAATAGGATTGAAATGACAGAGCAATAATGGAAGTCAAATTATAAGGAACTGATTTTAAATTATTATGACGTATAACAGAGTGTTACTGTTAAAATAAAAACATATGTATGGACAGATTCCCTTTAAAATCTTTATGTTACACTGAGATAAAGCAACAGGAAGTAGACAACAGAAAATTATCTAATATCTAGATAGAAATGCTGTTATGTCTCACCTAAATAGTAAATGCTACTGGCAAATTAAACATAGGTAAAAATTATTAAGAATATTAACTACATATTAACGAAGGACATGGGATCTACAGAACGAGGTAAGGTTTTGCACTTCAGTATCTGAGGCTACCTACGTCATGTGCCATTTAACATTCAGCCTTTCTTACAACCTCACTAAACAAATCAACTCCCTCTGACTTGCACCCACAACTGCTGAACGCTCTACCCACGTGTCCCATTCTCAGTACATCTATCAGATACAACTGGTTAGGAGACAGGGTCTCTTGTCCTGTAACTGGCAGCTTTGGAGACATTACTGTGCCCTGGCAAAACTCCTCTGCTCTTGCAGGACTGGTGACTACATGAGGGCACATTGGTGCTTAACATCAGGCATTTGACTATACCCTTAGATTTAGGCTTATCAGAACAATTGTTCTGAAGTCTAACTTTCTTCTGCTAGGGAATAAGGAGTTCCAGGATGCTTTGGTAGTTGATGAGAATGTAAAGAACACACCTTCCACTCACCAGGAGACATGAAGTCAAAGTGCAAGAATCCAGAAAAACTGCTGTACATTGATAAATACCTTCTAATGACCATCTGCTCACTGCTAATCAAGGAACTGAGGTGCTCCCACATGCACGGAATTTGTGCAATTCCATCTTCACAAATTCTCCTTCACTATCTGATATATGTGAGGTCTTTTAAAGAGCTAAATCTATGACCCAAATTTGAGCTGTGGCTCATTGCTTTAAAAGTGATTAGTGCAAAAAAAAAAAACCCAACCCTGGACCTGGAGAGTCAGTCATTCACTATATTAGAACAACTAGTTTCAGGCTACTGTTCCACAGTTAATTTTTACATCTGCCTATTACTGCAGAAAAACATACGATTCTCCAGCTGCTGATAGGCTGGTAAAGCTCAGCAAAGCTAACTGCATTTTAAGCACTGCAATTTAGTGCAATTATTTGGAAATAAACAATCTGCTCTGTCAATTAAACATTATTTAGGTTACATTTTTGATACAACACACAACCAGGCTTCAGGGCTTCCTTTGTGAAAATTGACATTCCGTTGCTACTGTCTGTTTAACAAACGGCAAACAAATGGTTCACACAAAGCTAGCCTTAAAAGGATTATAATTTCTCTCCTATCTAGAAGGTACACAGGAATTACTGTTCGTCTGTGTAACGGCATTCAGTGACAAGAGATAGTTATTGCTCCTTTTATTCTTTACAGGACCAAGAGAAGCATAGAAGCAGGATTTAAAACATTAGCAGAAGTTCTATCACAGAAACTCTTTTGATTTATGTATGATTGTAGAGACTCAAACACACTTTATATCTGACTTTGTTTTGGTAAAATGTTGAATAGCATGATGTTCTTAAAGGTGATTTTGAATATTACAAAACTGTTCCTATTGACAGTCACATCTCAATGTTCTGTGTCCATAAAAGTGAATTACTGGTTTTCCTATTAGTTGCTGGCCAACAAGAAATGAAAGTCACTTCTGTTTTATTGGCAAAATAAAAAAAACTTCAAAAAACTCCCCACAGATATATGAAACCATTAACTCATGTTATTTATGGTAACAAGCATTATTTGTCATTTAAAAATTAAAATTTCCCCCCCCGCCCTTTTTTTTTGTCTCGTAACTCTTCTTTTGAAATGAAACATTCATTATTTCAGACCCTGCAGAAATTACAAAAAGTTTCAGTTGCACTTTTGGATTTTTCTGTTTGGTTCAACTTTCTAAAGCTGTGCAAAGTCAGGGTGAATTTTTAAATATTGAGTCCACCTAAACCAGCTGTGGTGAAAAACAAGTGTTCCTCTGAACTACTCTTCATAGCGCTGTCCACAACATATAGCATGTCCAAAGCCTCTATTCTCAGATTTTCCACTGTTAGACTACATTTCAGAAATCAATTCCAATTTTGCAAATTATCACTCTTACTTGTCAAAAGTACTGTTCAGGATCCAGGCTACATATGCCATTTTGTCAGTCTAGACACATTGTTCCTCTCAATGGGAATAAGATATGCTATTTTAACTTATGTCTTCTAAGGTTTAGGATTGTGTTATATGCAGATCCAGGAAATATTTCATAAAAGCACCATCTCTTCCAACCAAAGGGTACAGTGAGGCCAGAAAAATGCTGTAGTAAATGGAATGACCAAGATGACAACTGCGTACTTTTTATATGGAACTTACAGTTAATGGCAGAAACAATGGCCTCATAATCTTGTAAAATTGGATTACAGTCAGGAGTCTTGTTTGGACTATGACTTTAATTTACCACATACAGGTGTACCAGTGGCAAAAAATAGTTTCAGAATTCAAATAAAACCTGTGTTCTACAATTGTTAATAAATTTCAGAGATGAGGTCGTTTTATCAAAGAGAACTGAGGCAAGTAGAAATACAGGGGTTCAGACTGAAGCTGCCCCAATGGGCAAAGAACATATATGCAAAACTTCCATTTTCAGAAAACAAGCATTTTCAGAAAACATGGACAGGACTGTCAATCTACAATTAAGGCTATTATTATATATGTAAATCAGAAGTTGTATCTGCATGTACGCTTAGAGTCACAGACAAATTTATAGCTTGTTAGAACCTACAATTCCAGTGCAGGTCAGTGCACAGCATCGGAGGTGGAATGGACCAGCCTTGTTTGATGTAATCCAACAAGTCACTACCAGATATACAAGTACAGTGTAGGCCCCTGTGTTCAGGACCAGCACTCTCTCTCATGGCCCACACCACCACCTGGCAATTCTTTCCTGAAGTGCTTTTGTACAGATGTTCCCATGCCTGGAATGCTTGGGTTTTCTCCCCTTTTGTTCTGCCCTCTAGAGCTTTGCATGGCATCTCAATACTGTGTGTCAAATTTTTCTCTCTTGTTTTTTATTCATTCCAGATTGCACAGAGACACAGGACGGAAATGTAATCAGGAGATTCTGTTCTTCGATTTGAATAGGAAAACTTTGGAAAACTTTACATCTTAAGACAGTCTGTGAGAAAGTAATGAAACATTTGGGTCCCCCTCTGCAGTACAAGGTTTGGGATGGAAACAAGAAACTCTCCACATGCATATAGAATTTTTATGCAACAGAGTCAATTATGTCAGATATATATTGCAAAGAGAGAATTTAACTACATCTCCCAAATCCTCAGTTGGACTCTTAGTCCTGCGGTGCAATCCTGATTGCAAAGAATTAGTTCCATTTAGGGAGCTCGGGCAGCCTAAAAATAAATAGATACTGTGTTTTCAGAAGTGAACCGCT
>NW_010230603.1:132780-143269 GCF_000690775.1 Eurypyga helias
TCTGCCGTGCCTCCTACTTGCTAGAGCAAAGGCAACAATCTCTTTGCAAATACTTGTAGATATGTGAAGAATGACATTTCAAAATATGTCTTGAATGAGTCCTAATGACTGATGAAGGAAATGCCTTTAATATTGCTATCAGTATGCAAATGCTTTTAATATAGCTATCAGCGCAATCCATACACTATTTAGTGTATCAAAACACGAGCCCTGTTGGCAAAGCACTCCCTTGGCTTCACGTCAGTTAGTAGCATTCTTAGGGTAAACTAAGTAATGACAGGTTTCCTACCTATAAAAGTCAATATAAATTGATAGAAAGAGATGGCTTTTAATCTGGCTTCATTGCTTCTTCCTCTATTATTTATCATTAATTGCCACCAATGAAGGTGGTACCTACATCCAAGAGAATGTAATGCCAGAACTTACACTTTCAATAAGTAGAACTTAAATATTGACATCAGTGACATGTCTGTGATAGTTCAGCGTTGCTAGTGACACTCTTACAGCACTTATATATTTAGCACAACATCCTCACTTCACACAAGCAATATCAAACATTAAAAGCCAATTTACAGCCTACCTCTGGTGTATTATGCAGAAGAGCAGTAGAGCTGGTATTTTCATGCATGGGGAGAGCTAGAAGAAAACTGTGGCCTTGATTCCTCTTAGCAGCAACCAGCAAAAGCTGGACTGGGATACTTTTGAAGGGTATTAGACTGCTTTAAACATGCACTGACACACAGGGACCTTGGGTGGAATTGTAATTCTACCCAATTACCAAACAACTAACAAACACCCAATCTGTATTGTTTACAGCAAAATCTTGGTGAAAATAGGACAAGTAAGGTTCCATTTATGCCACCCTCAACATCACTTTGCTGAAAATAGGGCAAGAATTAGGTGCCAATGGAACTGTTCTCACTAACAGGAAATTGCATAAATATCACAAACAGGATCTTTCTGAAAAGAGGGCACAGATACAGACATGGAATGTACTTGCTACTTATCAAGACAGTGGCAAAATATCAAAATTACTATGCATCTCTCAATCACTTTTCCCCTTTCACTCTGTCATTGAGTAGCATATAACTGTTAGGATATTGCTTTACAGTTAAGGAATTTAAACTCAGGAAACTCTCACAAAGTCAGCTCATTTCAATATCTCCAGCAATGCTGATGCAACAAGATCATTGCTAACATGTGTGGGAAAGGGTCACAATCACCCTGTCAGCTAATGCCTCCAGAACCAATTGTAGAAGTAACACTTACAATCCACTCATCCATGCGTATCTGTGCAAAGAGCTACAGAATATTCTTCCTTGTAAAACTTTGCCATGAAAAATAAATCTTTCTAGACTATAATATGCCAACTTCTATGCTGGTTAACTGTTAATACTTTTTAGGAAATTCATCAGGACATCATAGAAACTGAAAATCTGGAACAAAATTCCATAAATAGAAGTATCTTCCTGACTTATTGTATTTTAGATCACCTCTAATAAACAACTTTCAAAAATTCACAAAACAAATAATTGTTTTCTATGAAAAACATGATTGACTGTACAACTGCCTAAATAGGCAGTTGAAAAAATAGCTGTCAGAAGAAGAGGAGGTTTATGGAAATCAAACAAAGACATATTGTAAGTTTTTAATAATTCCAAACAGGATTCCTCTCTTGAGTAGTTCACAGCCAAGCTTCCATTTCTGTGCTTGGACTTCTTTGTAAACTTGCTGTTATCCCTGTGTTTAAGCATATTCTACAAGTCATCCTGATTCGCAGTACAGAAATGCCTTCCCTTCCTCACACTTTCAAACTGTATTGGATAATTTAGAGGAACCCTGGCACGTTCTCTGGCAATTGTTAACCTCTGCAATAAAAAAATCTTCCGTGAAGGTGACCTCAATCCAGATCCCAGGACAAACCAGGTCAACACTACCTGCACAAATTGGCCATCTTGTAGAAACAGCAAAACTGAGGACTAACTACTCATACTCTTTCTCATTTGTATCAGTAGCTCCCGTATCAGCTATGCTGTGACCAAATGATCTGCAGAGCAGCAACGTGACAGAAAAGTTGATCAGGCCCCAGGAAAATTTCAATCCAGGAAAAGTGCAGGCAAAGGAAAGAAAGAATTTTCTTCAGTAAGAACAATAAAACTAAAGACCAAGCTGGTCTTCCAATGTGTTTGTTCAGATCTGCATTTAAAAATCTGGTTGTGCTATCTACTCTACCTTGTTTCTTGATCTGATCCTAAGAGCACAAAGATGCTATACCGTTTCCTGCACTGTCCAAAGTGGACCCAACCAGCTCAACACTCGAGAGAGATCACAAAGTAGTTCATCACCCCCAGCAGAAGTTCCATACATGATTTCATTACAAGCACAGGAGAAAACATACGGAAACGATATAATGGAAAATATTAAAAGAAAAAAAGAATTAAAACTCCTAAAAGAAAAAAGTACATTGAGCACAAAATGACTCCACTGACTGTACTGTGCTTTTGAATCACACCAAACATTGGCATTGTGCCTCCTTGGGGGAGGCAGTTTGCCAGGATATTGCCATGGGCAGCTAATAATTGCCCACACACAATGAGCAACACAGATTAAGTCCAAATATTTGAAGGTTTGCTTTAAAAATATTTTTACCATATTTAAGAAATAAAGCAGTATTTTATTTTTTCATATTGAAACCATTAAGCCAATTCCTTCAACATTAAAACATTCCTTATTTCCACAAGCCACCGCTACAACTGTTTCCCTTCCCGGGTGTCCTGCCACAGTGTGTGTGCACGCTTGCGCAAGGCTACTAAGTCTAGGGAATTCCTCTAAGTCACTCAAGTCCTTTGCCAGGTGTTTGTAAGGATTAACCTTGCAAGGACTTAAACAGATTGGGAGTTTCTACAAATTGCTTTCAAATCCAGTTCTTAGACTGGATGATAACTGATATTACTGGATAGACTTAAAGAAAAGCCTCTCTCATGTATTCATTTTTGACTATTTCAGCACTGTCGTTTCTTGTTTCTTGCTGGAGCCAAAGGGTTAAGAGTTGTGGCAGTTTTTATGATGTAATGATACGGAAAGACTCATTCTCTTAAGGAAAGCAGGCAGACATTATATTTTCCTAATGTTACCATGAATGATTTGCTTGTAATGAAAGTCTTGATTTGTTCTCTGCTATCAGTAATTGATAAGGTCATGGAAAATGTGATACAAGACAGATTTGGGAAATTTTGTTTTAATACTGTGGCTGAAAAGTCTTCTGTCTAACAGTACATGTTCCCTCTGGATTAAGTAACCTTTGCAAGTTTTCCACAAACTGATTCTGCTGAATAGAAATTGATTAATGAGCTCAGACACTGAAATTGTCACTAGAAAATAGCCATTGAGATTCTAGTCAGCAATCACTAGCCCCAGGGTCAAGAAGGACCATGGACCGACTTAGCTGAAAAGAGAGCAGCCTTCATTTGTCTTCTCACTAACTTCATTTTAACTTTGCCTGGTGGCGTTGGGTGCAACCAGGAGTCTGCCACCACTTTTTTGATAAACCCATGTGCTGAGGGCTCCTTAGCTAAGCTATAAAAATTCCTCCAAGGCTATAATTTCATTGGCTTGAATCTCACTGCCTCAAGGCTTGTAAAGTTATTTACACCTGTGTGAAATTAGAAAGAAGTTGGAATCAAACACAGTCTATCATTTCAGGCATTAGGGGCATCATCTGTGATGTTGCCTCTAAAGATTCCTACTGTCACTGTTGCCAGTTTCTTTCAAAAATACATGCTGTAGTAGCATCAAGCTTACTTAAGAGGCTTCACTACATTTTCACAACACTGTACTTCATACCACTGGGAGCTAATATAATTAGTCATATTTAAGACCTTCATAAATATAACACTTCACAGAGCTTTCTGTGGACAATGTTCAACCTCCCTCATTCCCACCCTTCAGAAGTTTGTGTCTGCTTGTCTGCGAGTGTCTTTGCAGCCAAACCAATCCTCCAGCCTGTCTGGGGATATGTCATGTTCAACAGATATGAAAGGACATAAAGAAGGAGGAATCAATTCTCTGGCTGCTATGATACCCCTTATTTGGTGCTGCGGAACAAGAAAGATGTGAGAAAAATAGGAACAGGAAAGGAGAAAAAATGCTGTAGAGATGCAGACTGTCAGCATATGTAGGTAACTATCACACAACAAGGCTGGAGAGAGAAGAGTTCTTATGAAACCTGAATCTGAAATCTCTCTGCCCAGACATGGTCAAAAATTTTATTTATTGTGAAGGGGGTGGAGATATTATTAAGAATTTTCTCCACAACATAATGCACAAGGGTATTTTCCTACTAGATTACTATTCTACTGCTAGGAAGACCTGTAGCCACCCATGAGATAGCAGCAGCCATGCTATCTCAATTGAAAACACTGTCTTTACATGGGGAGTTTGAATTGCCAATCCTTGAACTCTGACATTCTCACTTGAGCAGCACATTGAAGAGGAATTTGAAATTCCAACCTTAAACCCTTTACTTTGTCCTATTTACTATGGATTTGATTATTAACTTAAAAAAATCTGAGACTGAACCACTTACACTCTATTTCTGTCCTGATCTTGCCTATTATTTTCCTGAAATGTAATGTATTCTCATTTTTCGTTAACATTAGGAATGTATAGATTTTTGAGAGATTATTGAATAGTAATTGTTCTGACATTCCTGTTGTTCATCCAATCATTTTCAATCCGAAATTTATTGTTAGTTGGATTTTAATTTTTAGGCTTGAATAAATTAGTGGATGAATGCTTTTTATAAATCAAACAATTAACAATGGAAAAAAATTATCATCTACACATATAACACAGAAATATTAAGTTCCATTGTAGTCAAACTCATTTTAAGTTCAGTTTAATTTAAAATATATTTGTGTTCATTAGGACTCTAAAATAGGTCAAGAGTAGTTCTAGTAGTAACTACAGATATTGGAAACTATGTAAAGGTCGTATCACATCATCACATTTTATAATACATATTGGCTTTCTAGAAAGACAGAAATTTGTGAATCACTAATGAAATAGTTCATGTTTTATCAACTAATGTAAAATCTTGCTTTTCCACTAGCTACTCCATCAGTAAGGAGAGATGTTTTATATGTGGGGTCAGTCGTCTTCTTTTTTCCTGTGAGATATTAATACATTGATTAAGTTTCAATTCTTTTCCGCTCCTTTAAAAACAATACACTTTTATATTATTCAACAGCTGTACAGTTTTAAATATCAAAAAGATCAGTCCTATGGGATTTTTTTATTCAGTCTTTCTATTCTCATTCTCCACTTCCTTGATGATTTTCTTCTTCCCATTATGTGCTCTTGGGCTGATGCAGTCTCCAGGGGCTTCTTTAGGCAGAAGTAATACAACTTGAAAGTTATTTTACGATGTGAAAATTGTTTAATCCCTGAGGTCTATTTCACTCATTGAGCTAGGGGGATGATGGTCTTGTATTTTAAAGTTAGAAGTTTCTCAGCATTCACATACCTCTGATGTAAACTGCACCAACATATTTAACCTCACTAGGTTCCTTTTTCACACTTGCAAAATGGGTATCAGGAATTTCTTAGGGATATTGTGATGAAAAAAATAATGCTTGTTCACGGAATATGGCGCAGAAATCCTGTATACTAAGACTACTGACGTTAGTCCCAGTTCTGAAAACCCTATGCCCATGGGCAGCACAATACCTGAGCTACTAACTTCTGTATTTCTGTAGAAGTGCCTATACTTCTAAACCTGTTCTGCATTTTTGAAGACATTGCCCTTACTGTTCTACAACCACTTCATTTGCAGTTCTGATTCAAACTGCACTGCAAATCAGGTTGACTTTAAAAAATAGCAATAAGTCACACCAAAAATCTCACGTGAAATTAATTGTATTTAACACAAGCATATTTTTGTGGCTTTTTTCTAGCTAGCCACAAAAATAAAAGCAGCCAATCAACTGAAATTATTATTTTTACATAAAAAACACTTTAGACACTAAATTCCTATGTCTTAATGAAGGGTATGTGCAAATTCAGAATTTATTCCAATGCATACCACTGATTTTTTTTCTCTGATGCCTTCATTGCAACAATAATTGAGATATAATAAATTTTAACAGTATCTTGCATCTGGGAGAAGCAGCGCTGACAGACGCACAGGTTTTGCTACCTAGAAATAGAGTATTTCTAGTTATAATGATAGCCAGACAAAAAGCACACAGGCCTGAGCAGCTTCTTTGGCATTATTTTCATTAGATGTCATAAGGTCCCTGGGTACTTGTAAAATCAGTAACACTTCACAGAGCCTTCACTTCTAACAAATAATTAGCTAAAATTGAGCCAGAGATTTCTTACATGCATGTCATAGGTTTGATATGAATAATGAGGGAAAAGGTTAACAGTGGGTCATACACAGTTTCCTATCTTCCAGCTTATTTATTCAGTGAAATGAGAAATTGATCACATTATTTCGTATAGAACAACCTGATTCATTACAATCAGCTCTGAATTGGCAGTTTTTGCTTTAGGCAATTCCAGAACATTACTTATGCTTAAACAGTTACTGGTAAGGTCATTTTACAACGTGTAATCACCTCTCTGACCCCTTCATGACCATAGTCTCAAATGTTGAAGCATATGTGAAAAATGATAAAAGCATACATACAAACAGAAAACTAATAGTTAAACAAGAGGAGCTGAACAAACAAAAAACACAACTGAAATATGGATGACCACATTCAGGTGTACTAGAAAATACTGGGAACACATCTCTTGCGCAGCAAAAATGCACATTGAGTCATCCCTAATTTGGCAAGATATCTGTTGGAGGGAGAATTAATCTGACTTACATGCAGCATTAACCAGTGAAAGGCAAGAAAAAGAAAAGGCAATGGAAGAAACTGCAGGTAAGGATCTGGAGCTGGAGATGATACTATGAGGGCTAGAAGGACAGAAAAGGATAGTTATTTCCCTTAAGGGAAGCAACGGTCACTACTCCCTCTACTACTGACCCAAACTCGCTCCGCACCATGAACCAAACTCTTTTTATTCTACAGAAGGTTTATAACAACTTTGCAGAACTGCTCACATCACAAGACAAGCTATCTGCCCTCGCAGGTGCTCCATGTCTTGGAGAACACTTTCAACAACAGATCCTTTTGCTACATCAGCATTGCTCTGAACAGGTTGTCTTTCCTAGACAAAATGAGGAACTGCAATCCTTGCAGGGCCAGAATCAATCCTTCCCAACTACAGAGACATACTGGGTGAAGGTGGGCTGAAACCTGCAGTGTTTCAAAACTGGTGTCATACAGACACTGCAGAGTACAGCTGGATTAGATGGCAGATATTCACTGAAAGTACAAGATCCTCTTTAAATAATGGAAAGAATTTTATTTAATTATTTTTGCAAGTGTCAGCCTGTAATTCAGACTATGCACCCCACTGTCTGTTATGAGGAAATTAGTAGGAAAATTGTAATGTGTTTGAGAACAGAGGGAAAGAGAAGCAGTACTGAATTTTGTCTGATTTATGACAAAAGGGTGTAAATTACTACAGAATTAACTGCTTAGCATATTATATTCATTAAAAGAACTATTGAAGAGCAACAAGTACACAACAAAGAAACATTACATATATATTTCAGTTGGAAAAACTTCTTCTCAATTATGCCTGTTAGCTACAGTGTCAAAAAAGGCATTATTGCCCTTTCAAAGCATTAAAAAGTGTTGCTTTAAAAAGTTCTTGTTGATAACAGAACTGGGATACATTCAAGGATAAACTACAATACAAAATATAAAAATCTACAGATGACTGTTTTAAGCATCTGAGTTCCATATACTTGGGAGGCTAATGTTCAGATCTACAAGAGGATTTAAGCATCTAAAATGAGATTAAAGAGTCTTCTTTAGGCTTCTACACCCATAAGAGCAATCCTTCAAACTCCTTCCTGACCCCACAGATGCTGGAAGTCTGTAATTGCTTACAAGTTACTTAATAAAGTTTACTAAGTGCTTAATAGTCTGGTTTGCACTTGCTGAAAACATCCTTTTCACCAGCAGGAGAAAGTGGTTTGAGATAATCTAGCAGCTAAAACTGTCATGATCAACAAGAAGGCATTTGTCTTCTTGTGTTCCCAAAGAACCAATGCTTCCAAAGCACATCAGTCTGGTAGGTGTTACCAGAAAATGGCCAATGTAAATCTACAGGAGAAAGGTGTGATCAAAGAGGGAAACATCTGAATTTTTATTCAATAGGTTAATGAACACATGCTCAAAACCTTCTTTAAACTGACAGGATCCAAAAAAGTTTCTTGTCTTCCAAAAGGGTTCATTAATCATATATCCACAGACTGTGAAGACCTAGGAGGGTACACTGAGCCAGTGGAGAGGAGGAATCCATGATTCACAGAACAGAGAAAGGACAAAATGACAAACAGCATTCCCCAGCCCACTGACTCATCTGGAAGAGAAGAGTTATGGGTTGAGGTACTCATGCTATTTGTTTGGGATTCAGGGTCTCAGTCTGGTTACAGCTGTAAAGAGTTTTAAGGCACTTTATTCCCTCTGTTTAATTTGGGGCTGTGGATTTTACTTATCGAATAAGGTAACTAAATTTGAAGCATAGTGCTATTCAGTAAGTCTTCTGGAGGTTTTGTCCTAGAGTCCTTAAGCTCTCTGAATAACAAAAGAACCCAAAACCAACCAACCAAAACCCAAACCAACCAACTAACCAAACAAACAAAAATTTCAAAAGCGTGTTTCCATCTCTTGTTCTTGAACGTGTGGTTCCCTGAAGCTCACTTAAATCTGACACAAATGCATAAGAACAAATATTTTAAGTTTTGTCAACATCATCTTTGGAGGTGGTCTAAATGATCTTATAGCAGTTTCCACCTTCCTTTATGTCCCACATGATTTGCTGATGCTTCCAACAGTTTAAGGGAGAGGAAAAGCACACCTAAGAACGAACAACATATAATATGTACTCAACTGCAGTTTTGGTATTATTTTAAATAAAGAAATTGCTAAGCCATGAAAAAGCTATTGGTAACAAATTTGTAGAAATGTAGGTTAATTCTAAAATTGCCCTAAAAATTGCAGCTAAGATTGGTTTAAAACGTGCCTGTAGCCATCACGTAAGTCAATTGCTAGTAGCTGTACAGGTGAATGTTACAGTATGCCCACTAGAAACTGGACTGACACATGCAGTTTCCTTATCTTCAGGATGCTTAATTTACTGAGATTTGTTCAACATTCATAGGGAATGAGAATTATATGGTTGAAAAGGAAATAAGATATATCTAGTTTAAAAAAACATCAAAGAATCTCATGGAAATGTGTGTATTTCATTAGTGAACACTACTTCAAACATTTTTGTGAATATGAGTGTATTTTATTCAAGTTTCTTGGCACATGATGGCCTTTCTAGGAAATTTAGCTGAAGAGTGTGATTAAAAGTTTAACAGCAGGAAAACTGGATATATACAATATTTATACATATACAAATATGTATATACATATTTAAGACATTCCTTTTCAACACATCTAACACTTTCTCACAGCAATTCCATTTTGTACCAAGTAAAAGACTAGTGAAGGAAGAATTTTCCATTTCTTTCTAGTCTCTATAGTGGTCACCCTTATACAATCTCATTTAAAACAAAGATTTTGATTTAGGAATTGTCATATTTCTAGGCTGCTGTTTATGATCCTTTGCACACCACTCATGATTTAAAGCTTCTTTTTTTGTATGACTGTGCAGCAGCTTTGTCTCTGAGCAAAGCTTTTCTTGCAATAGGCTTTCTACCTCTTCAGCAGCAAGATGGGGCAGTCCAGCTGCCACAGACATATGAGAGCAAAACAAGTCTCTTTTTTTATCCCCACCCATTTTCCAGAGCTTTGACTTTGTCAGCATGCTGGATTTACAATTTGTATCTGCTAGGACATACAGTATTTGAAACAACCAGGCATTTTGCAACAATTCTAAAAGCCAGTCACTTTTTTACCCTGGCTAGCACAAAAAAAAAATGTGTCGATCTAAACAAAATAGCACATACATACACAGCCCCTTCCCAGCCTCAGAATCATAGAATCATACAATCTTTTAGGTTGGAAAAGACCATTAAGATCATCGAGTTCAACCATGAACCCAGCTAACACTCCCAATTTCACCACTAAACCGTGTCCCTAGGCACCACATCTAAACATCTCTTAAATACCTCCAGGGATGGTGACTCAGCGGCTTCCCTGGACAGCTCATTCCAGTGCCTCACAACCCTTTCAGTAATTTTTCCTAAAATCCAAACTAAACCGCCCCTAGCACAACTTGAGGCCATTTCCTCTTGCCCTGTCACTTGTCACTTGGGAGAAGACACCAACCCCCACCTCTGCAACCTCACAGGTGCTCTTGCTTCTGTGCCATCAGCTGCATCAGAGGCTATAGATGACGGCAAACATTCCTG
>NW_010230603.1:143294-171103 GCF_000690775.1 Eurypyga helias
CACTCCACCTTTTTAAGTCCTTTCAATCCTGCTCCTACTTAGACTCCGTAGTATTCGAGGATTTCGCAAAGCATTAGGACCTGAGCTCTTTTTGTTCCTGTTGGAAATTTTCTGGTTGGTAAAGTCAAGTTTCCTATTGCGAAGTCAAAGAAACTTTTTTTTTTTTTTAAATGGGATGTGACCATCCCATTGTTCCGAGATGTTCCTACATGAACAAGAGCTATCAAAATTCAGCAATAATATTTTGTGCTTGGTTTAAGAACAGCTCTACTGACATATAGAGAACATTCACCATTGTGACAATCTCCTCATCTTTGGGATTATGGGATCTTGACCAGAATTCAGAAACTGTACGTAGACTGAATCTCCACACTGTTAGAGATGCACGTAAGTAGTAGCTAACTTTATCTTGCAAAAGTCTTTATCTGACACAAATTACAGTATGTTGCCTCACAGCCCTATTACAGCATTCAGAATTATTTTACTATTTCAGATCTTTGTTTACTACAGATTATATGACACTTGGGAGGCCTTTTTCAGGAAAAATAAAAGGTAGCTCCTGTCACAGGCATTTTCTTATCCCTGCCCTTCTAACTGTAAGTTGAAGTAGTGACTAGAGATATGTCACCTGCATTTACTTTTTTTGCAAGATCAAAATTCAGTGCTTCAAAAGTCTAAATAATGAGTAACTTTGGAAATGTTATTAATTCAGATGTTAAAAGCCATGAAATATCTAAGGAGACAATACAAAGAGCATGAATTAGTCTTGTGAAAAAGAAAAGCATTCTTCCCCTTTGGAATCTTCATCTCTAATCAATAGCTGTCTTGGGCCCAAAAGTGAATAAGCAATTTAATCATAACAAAATATGAATGTCAGCAAGTCAACAGCCAAGTATCTTTTCTCTGTTTAAAGACAGACCTAGAAACTGCTTGCATTTTCAACCAAATATGTCATTGCAAAAGTTGAAAAAATTTTGTGGAGTCAGGAGTTCCAAATTTTATTTATTGCTTCAAGGATGGAGTCTCTCATCAGGGGGATAAAATTATGAAAGAGGAAAGTGAGCATTATACCTAATCTTTAAATCTAAAATTAAGCAATGTTATGGAAACCTATTTTGTGAAAGTATTTTAAATTATTTCTGCTCAAATGCAGAATGAAAACAAAAATATAATAGTGATTTTTTTAAGGCTAACTGTAGATAGACCTATCCCATGATAAATTGTGCATCCAGTTACAAACACCAGAGGCCTAAAAAAATAGCTAACATCCTATTTCTGCAGCAGCAGAATTATATCTTTTCTTCAAAGGTTCCTAAATCCCTATAATAAATTGAAGATATTTCATTTTAGACACTAGCAGATTCCATAATGAGTTAAGCCTCTTTACAGTTTATTTTAATAAAGCACAGCTTTCTAAATCTACAGAGGCTATAAAACATGCAGGTTGCAGCAATAATATGTTTAGTAGCCTTGCTTGATAAAGTGGAAATGTTTGCATGTTTCAAATTACGAGCAATTTAAAGTAGGAAGTAAGCAAACTAGCTCTTGTGTTATGAAGCTTGACATTGTTAAGCCTTAAGAGAACACATACTTCAAAGTCATACAGACTGAAATATGCCATGTAAGCTTGGCAAGAGGAGTAATGCCATAATGATGTACTGCACAAAAATCGCCACAAACTCCCATTTTGGTAGGAAGTTGCCTAGCTATAAACTTCAGAAATTTACTGCTGGCCCTATTTTTTAAATTAATTCATTATTCATTTTCTTATGAAAAGATCAGTGTGTATGAAAAACACAAGAAAGCTTTCTTTCGGATATCAACTAAAAAAAGTAATCATTGTAAATACAAATAATAAAAAATGTACCAGTATTTTAAATGAACTGTCAGAGTCAGAAATATCACTTCTTTCAAAAATATTAAAGTAAATTGCTACTCTTTTCCCCTGCATGCAGATAAGAGTGGAGACACTTTTTTTCTCCTCCATGATTTTGTTATTAATTCTACAAACATTTACACCTGTGCATTTTCTACCCATAAATAACAGAATTAAAGTAAATGATACTTCTTACAAACCTAAATGTAATCATTCCTAATTCTTCACATAATTGTAGTGAGAATTCAATTAATTAAATTATTTTATATATATATATGAAGCATAACAAAAAAGTTAAGAACTGACTAGAAACACAACAGAAATTAAAAATTCCCAACCTAAGCAGCCTATAATTTGCCTGTCAAATCAGCCTGGAATATCACGACTTTTCAAATCTATAGCTACCTTATTTCAGAATTTAACTGATTCAGAGATGTAGCCACATGGACTTGAAAAGAATTATTCTCAGAAAGGCTGCAGTATGAAATGTGTGCACAAGACCATGATCAGAGTTGTTACATGCAGAAATGTTTAGGAAAAAAAATGTCAGTCACCAGTTCAGCTGATAAACTCACAGCAAATAAGATACCTACAGGAAAATCAAAAGTTTAAATGTGTACCTGAAGTTTTTCTGAAAACACGTAACTCTTACTGACAATCACTGCTTATTTTGTGTCCATTACAGTGCAGAAATAGCTCTCATTTTTGTATAATGGTTTTAAAAATCTTCATTTTAAGAGTAATGTCAATTTGTAGGGATAAATATTGTGATGCCATACACTGAAAACTATTTACCTTATTGCAAATTCCAGTCTACTGATTTTTGACTGTGAGCTGCATTTAATGAACCTATCTTTCCTTTGTACCTTTAATACTCATTTAGATGAATCTCACTGGGTGATGTTAGACAACTTTATCACACAGAACACAGAATATTATATGTAAAATGTTGTTGGGACCTTATAAAAATAAAGATTCTTGACAAAGTGTCACCACAAAATTGAGAGTTGCTGTTTCTATTCATTCTGTCGGCACTAAACTACAGTAGGGGGAAGAAAAAAAAAAGGCGGGGGAGGTGTTCACGTAACAGCTCCTCAAGTATTTCGGAAAAGAATTATCTCCCCCAAAGCTCTTTTATTCTTAGTATACACAGTATGCCTGTAAGCACAATGGTGTTCCCTTTGGAAATATTTTTAGTAAACAGCAAAAGTTGTCAGATCTTACATTGTGCATATCTACTTCTGAGAGATCATTAAGTAACATACAAGAATGACACTGTATGCTAACTGAATGAGAAATTCCAAACTACTACTTTAACAGCAAATCCTAAATCACGGTGGTGCTTTTGAGAATCCCTGTCTATATGCCTGAACATAACAAATGCCAGAACATTTTAAAGGCCCTGACATGCAATCAGCATTGCTTATGTAATCCAAGTTAAGATGCTACCTGAGACTGACAGCACAGTCTTCTTGTCCCTAAGAGAAATGCATGCATATTAAAAATATTTCAAGTTATTGTATCATGTTCTGACACTCTCAGAAGTTTTGATAAAGGACTAAAGCCATTGAATAGAGAGAACCACAGAGACGCCCTTCCCTGCTCCAAAGCTGTTTGCTTAGTCGCTGTGTAGGCACAGCAGCGCAGAGCACGGGGTGACTCAGGAAGGTCAGGCGACCTTCTTCACTGCTCTGTGCTGCTACAGCAGACAGTTGTTATGCGACTTCAGCATTGCCACACTAGATCATAACTCATAATGTGGGCTTTCTCACTGATGTGTAGAAGTTTATGACAGCCTTCACAAACGAAGTTCTATTAGCCAAGTTTAAAACATAAAGAAACAAAGACTTGCCAAGAGAGTTCAAACAAAGCTGGTGGTGAAAGTAGATATGTAGCACAGGATTTTGAGTTCCCACACCTTTGCTGATACACTAGGTGACTGAACCTTCCCCTTTCAAACAATTAGAATGCAATTGCAGCAGCAAATCAGTCTTTGTTCAACCAAAGCTACAGAACTCTCTTTTTTTTTTTTGTGCAAAATTAGATCTCTCCGGACACTATCTCTTCAAGCATACATGATGTATGCAGTTTGCCTTTTTTCTGAAAAAACAAGAAACATTAGTCTATTCAGCAGAAAGGGTGCTTGTGGATTTCTGTGGGCTCATATCATCACAAAAGGAATTGACTAGTTTGATCCAGACCATATGCAGGTGATGATACGTCCATCCTGCTGATTCTGATTTAATAAGCAGCTTCAATTGGCTATAAAATAAAACCTGCATATTTATGGGTCCGGTTTGGGGTTTTTGTTGTTGTTGTTGTTCTTTGTTTTTTGGGGGTGTTGTTTTGGTTTTGGTTTGTTTTGTTTTTTGTAAGTCATGCGCATGGAGAATCAGAATGCTTTGTCAGATAATGCTTTCAGTTGATGCTTTTGGAGACTTGAATGCATGTAGCTCCTGACAATGATTATATGCACGTGTTCCATATAACTCCAAAAGCACATCCATTATGAAAGATTAGTACAGTTGTGCTTATGATGTATTCAGGTCGTCTGTTACTGAATATTTCTACTGTCAGTACAACAAAAGTGTGATGATCACAGTTAAAGCTTAACAAAGAAAATGCTGTCAGGCAATTAGTACGCTGAAGTCAGCAGTACTAAAGTGAAATATATCATGTTTGGAATAGCACAGTGGTTTGCTTGTGATAAATGTTGAAATAGGTCCTCATACACAGACCATATCCTAGCCTTGGAAAAAAAAAGTTTAGCATCTGAAAAAAATAAAGCAACACAGCTTTAACTTATTATTATATTTCCTGCATTTCTTTACAAAACAGTCTCTGCCACTGGACACCCAGCAAGGCAAGTGTTCATTCATTATAGCACATTTGCTTTTTTATGAAAATGGTGGCAACAGCACACCTTAGGAAAAACTGCTCTACAAACACATACATCTACCTAAGAAAAAGGAGAGTCTATTAAATGAATCATCTCAAAAACTGCAGAGACACTGAAAAAAATTCAAGTGAATCTTATTCTTGAAAGACTATTACATTAAAAAAAAAAAAGAAATAATTTGGCAGATCCTGGTAATAGGCTTCCATTGGAGGAAATAGGAAAGTAGAAATACAGTAAATTCAAAACCAGTAAGAGGTCTTTCCAAAGTCTCTAAGCCTTCCCAATTGGTAACTAAGCAATTACAAAAAAGTACAAACAGTATCTTTTTAGAAAGGAATGATAGCTGAATTCAGGTATGGCCTGATCAAGCATGATTTCATCACAAGTTACTCAATACTGGCTGACTTACAATATGTCTGGGTTTGTTTTAAAATATTTTACTAGCCCTGTGATTTACTTGTCAGACTTCAACATTCCTTAGCCTAGTTATCATAGCTACAAAATAAAACCTAACATATCATGCTTTAAGAACATAGGCCAGATCGTCCCTGACCAGAAATGAAGTATTTATAAAACCAGTGAGATACAGTTCAGAAACAGGATGCACAAAATGAGAGAAGCTAAAGCAAAAATAGGGAAGGCCTGGAACAGGGGGGAAAGTTAAAAAAACCCCTTATTGTACTCTAGAACTACCTAGATTATAAAAAATATTTTCAATAATAAAACCAATGTAATCTGAAAGATTCCTGGGCAATATATAAAACAAACCTGGGATCAGAAGTAGCTATACTAAACCACACAGACTTCACCATCTGAACTGCAAAAGAATTAGGTCATGGTATCAAGTGCGACACCAGTAACTGTGAGGGGTGTAAGGGAGAAAGAGTTTGGTTTGTTCAGTGTTGTAACTGCGATGGCAGCAACAAAATATATCTGAGTTAGGTTTACCTTGGATATTAATACCAATGAAAACATGCTAGCACTGATTTAAGGATGGTTACCTGAGGTCACTGGAGGCCTGTATCCACCCTTGATAGACCACTCACTTGTATGAGTGTTACATCGTTCCTGCTAACAGTAATCAAGGTACTTAAATTCCAGATAGCCACATATGCTGCAGTAACACTGGTGATTTCTAGGTAAGTAAATTTGTAATAATGTATGTAATAAAATATTTTTTTTCAATGTCTAAAACAGGAAAGAACAGAATTATCATATGAAATAACCAAGCTTATTGGAACTACAATAGCTAAGTACTGAAACATGAAACCAGAATGTAGTCTGAAAATTCTAAGACAGGCTGTAGAAGTTTACCTGATTGACTGACCTTAAAAAACTGGCTGACTGACCTTAAAACAAACAAAAAAAAACCCAACCGCATTTGGATGAATTAGAAGAAAGAGTCCAGGGCAGGGGTTGCAGACACTTGTTTAAAGCTTAAGTCTCAATAAAAATCATACAGGGTCCTATTGCCTGGAAGCTTCAGGCCAATAGAGAATACAGGAAAAAAAAAATTACAGACACAGCCCAGATAAAAATTAACAGGTCAACAGCAGCACCCAGAGACCTTTGCAACCAGCACCCAGAGAACTGGTCAGACATCAACTGTTACTGACAAGCTTATGGGCAGAATAAGAGAAATAAAGGGACTTGTGGGGACATGAGGGAAAAATAAGTTTGTCATTGACCTAAGCCTGGTTACCCGCAGGGTCTAGGTTCTAAACTGCTACATCTGTTCTTTTCCTCTGAGGTCTTTCAAGATGAATGCTGCATATTATACCATTTTCAACACTTCTTTCTAGCTTATTTGTTTGAGGAACATATTAAGGATTCAAGGACATACAACGTCCATACTAATTTAGACTAAAGGGTTATGTAGTCCAGTGACTAACTCCAGTTGTGCTAAAAAGCATAAAGAACGAAGCAAATGCACACAAATATACCACACAAGGACCTTGATAATCTAGTACATCCAAGTTGCTGATATATTTACTTGGTGACACTACAGATCCTCCAGTAGGGTATATTTCAGTAACTTTTGAGCTAGAAAAAGTATCTAATAAAATAAGGGAAGGGTTACATTAATGTGTAATAGTCCTGAATACACAAAAGCTGGCACCATTTGTGGGAACATAGTATTACATGGATAGTCAGAAAACTGGAGAGACAAAGAATCAGTAATCTAAAGGAGTATCTTAATGAGCTTTTCCAGACTATGGGAAGGTTTAATTCTAACGCAGTTTGAAGTAGTGAATAGACAACATGGGGCACTGAGTACTGAGATCTTCGTTTACTGCTAAGACTATGCCTTGAACTGCCCAGAACTAAATTTTGAGGCTGTTAACTCTTGAAAGCTGGGATACTAGTGTATAATACAAAATGAAGGGAAATCAGCAAAGAAATGTTGTGGTGGGATTGCTAAAAGCATCAATACCAAATGCTTGGCAAGTTAACAATTATGGAAGGTACAACTGTTTTCATTTATATGAAGGGTACAGACAAAAAGTACTAAAAATTGCTTGGTGTATCAAACTTTCAGTAATATTTGTCATTACAAGGCTTAGAGAGATTATTGGAAAGAATGAAAATTGGGAAGGGTGAGAAAATGAAGTGATAACTTGGCCTGAAACTCTTTGTTTAGGAGAACCTCCTTCTAGCTGCTGGTATAGATCAATGCCTTCGCACAGGCTTGCAGTGAGCAATCAGTGAAGGTGACCAATGAGAAGCAGTAAGTAAGCCACACCATATAAACTGTAAATCACACAACCACTCTTTAACTCTTACAATAAGCTGGCAAGTGCTCTCTGATAGTCTTTTTGTATTGTTTACAGTGCCTGTAATGGAATCCATAAGTTAAAATTCCTTGGCACTTGGCATACGCTGCAGATAGTTCAACAATGACAAACCCACACACAGTTGTACATATCTGGCCCAAAGCTTTTTAAGGCTATATTTTCAGGACAGGCAGACAGCAGCCAGATGCTTTGGGAAGTCCACAATTGTTATTCCATAGAAAGGGAAGAAGTTGTCCTCTGGCAGTTTTCTGTTGCAAAAAATCTTACAACCCCACTAATTGTGATCTCTCTTACTGAGGCACTGACTTAGTGTCGGACATTGACTGTGTCTGGTGACACACTCATTTAATGTCATATTACTGACCTTCCACTTTCTTCTTTTATCACTTGTGGGTAGTATGCAGGCAGGTAAAAACAAACTGCTTAGGTATTTATGGCTCCATTCAACTTTCCTGAAAATGATCTTAGAATCTATTTAATGGCAGATAAACTGCTATGAGAGAATGTCTGTGAACACTTGACACTGAATTATAATTCACCGTGTATCTTTACTGTCATATATATCCTTCATTATGATGGCCAACAGTCTCTCAAAAAATTTCTGAAAATACTGAATTCAGAAAAATAATTTTTTTCTGAAGGAATAATTCAGAATTTTTCAGAAAATAATTTTTTTCTGAAGGAATAATAATTCATTTTTCTGTGAAATTCTGTTTTTTGTCTCTAAGTCTACACTTCCACTAGTTCTAATGGAAAATTTATTCTCCCAAAGGAAGACATTTCTCTGCTAGCTAGATAGTTCTCTGCTGCTTTTGGTTATAGTAGTGTTGTGGTCTTGAACTGACTTTCTGTTCCACTGGAGCAAGTGCCAGGATAACAGCCAGAGCACGCTGTGTTCCACCTGTACTGCACAGGTGGTGCGTTATGGGAAGGAGAGGAAGCAAGCCGATGCTCAACCTCTTCCACCAAGTAGAAACTGTATAACAATCTGAAGTTTCAGCTGCACAGAGTTTGCTTTGCTTTTTGCATTTATCTGTGAAGTCCTCAGTCCCTGATTCAGTTTCGAGTTTCTTAATACACTCTCTCCCCAGCCCCCAGTAATGAAGATCCCTCTTAGATTCTGCCCTCTGCCAGACCTTGCTGCGGAAGTTCCCTCCCCTTCTACCAACCCAAACAGAGCAATGACATTATGTTCCTGTTTAAGAAATGTTAATTCCTCTTAATGCCATTTAGCAGTTGAAAAGAAGGAAAAATAAGAATCACCAACTCTCAAATATGTAACAACTGTAAATGTCATGCAAAGCACATTTCAGTAATTAGGATAGGACCAAGTGTACAGTCAGTCACCTAAACAGCTGCCTTCTTAAATTCATTCTATTTGTACTTATTTTCCTCATAGTAGCTCTGCTTCAGCTTTTCATTATGTTCTATGGAATATGAGGGTGGACCAGACTTTCTTTGACAGTCTGAATTGTTTTCTCAGGACACCAGCCAACACTGACAATATGCTATTTTTCAGGATGAATTATTTTGATAGGCAGAACTACAATGACATCAGGAAAACAGCAGCCACAGCATTAGCAATGACAGCATTTTCCTGTCACTCGGACTTGCATGATGTCCTGAACAACTTGCATTCACTGGTAAGAAAGACACTGGAAGTACAGAAGATCAACCTAGGTAGCTCAATTTTGTTTGGGTTTTTTTTTTAACTTCTTTCTTTTGTTACAACCTTCCATTTTTAATGATTGTGAATTACCAGGAAAGAACAACTGCACTTAAACCAAACCAGCATAACAGGTGAAATCAAAATGACATAAAAAGTACATGCAGCATCAGGACAAGAACACTAAGAATACAAATGAGTTCTGGAGTTGTGTTAGCATGTGAATCCCAAAATTATCTTTCCATTATTTTAAATTATTTCCAGAGAAATTTTATAATGCTTTCGTGCCACAAATACAGAGAAAAATCCGAACTCAATGGATAACATTTGGCCATAGACAACAGGCAAATCAGGCCACTGCCAAAGCAGCTAACTAGCAAGGAGCAGTAAAATAACTGTAGTGCAATGACCTGGTTTAGCCTGCAAAACCAGACTTGCTAGTGATGCTGTTAATGGAAGAGTCAGGATCTGAGAGGAGGCTGCAGATACCTGTGGGAGCCCTATTCGGCAACAGTTTTCAAATCCACTGGCTCCAGGCTTCACCATTTTGCAGACTCAGATATGTCCCTTTCTTCCCTTTCTCTTCTCCCTTTACAGGAACAACTCAATCCCTTTTCCCAGGGACAGCAAATCTCAAATTTGTTCATACTACTTTGAGTAGCTTCTTCCTGATGTCCCAGGGTCTACAGGGAAGGCAGAGTTACATCTTTACTCTTTATCTGAGCTATGTGTGCCTTTGAAATCAATGTTAGCAGCAGAAGTAGAAAGTGAGATTTTAAGACTTAATTTCACTATCATATACAAACATACAGGTCCATCTGACAACCTCAGAGGGATTTTTGACTTTCTGCCCTGACAATACCCTGCACATGCTGACTGGAGAAAGTGAGATATTTAACATCCACAACAGACAGCAAACCTAACCCCTGAATTTCCCCCCCTTCATTTCTACTACTGCTATTATTATTATTATGTACTCACCTATCCTTTACCATGTTTAAGATGATGTAACCTCATTTTCTTCCATTGAGTTATTCATTTATACTAGCATAAGAGAAGAATCAAACCTAATAAATATCTACAAGATGAGAATAAAGACCAATTAGTACTTGCACAGAAGCTGTTGGCACTAAAATTAATTCCATCTGCAGTAAATCTAGACAGCAGATGAAAATGTCAGTAGAAAACCAAGGATATTTTACTTTGTCTTTTTCTTCTTGTTTACTTTATTTTAAGGATATATGTTTTTTCAATCAATGCTATTTGTTAAAGTTGTCATTAAATGTAAACAGACTAAGCCCAGTTCTGTCAGGCAATATATGCCATGCAAGAGCCTTACGGTATGAAAGCATCTTTCCCGAGTCTACAGATTTCTGCACAACGAGGGTTCCTTCAATAGTTTCTAAGTGTTTATACATATCATCTCACATCACAGATTTAGCTGTTACAAAGAGGCAGTGGTACCTTCCACACAAAGGTCATAGGCCACTGTTATTGACATATGCCTGTAATCCTTTGGATGCTTCAAAAGATGACGATTAGCAGCAATCCTCAGAACTCACACCCAGGAGATAGCTATTTGTCAAAAAGTTGATATTATCGATGCTTACAAAAGAAGGAGAGTATGTATTTTATCTAATAAAAGTCAGGTCTTGTTTGCCTAGACTCCAGAGTTTTGACAGTTCCCTTGCTGAATTATCTGATGTTGAGTTTCATATAATAAATGCAAATTTTTCATCAGCTATGCATCTTCTTAGGATCAACTGGTATTATTGAGTGGATTTTCTTTCTTGGTTTTCTCCAGAGTTTTTCCTCTTAAAGTCTTTGTTTCCTTTAGAATTCATTATAAATGACATAATTATATGTCTTTTTCTCCCTTGATTGAGAGCATTTCTTACAGACGATGATTTACCACTTGGAAATTACAAATAGCATGAATAGATACAATTATTATATTGCAGAATTTCCTTTAAAATTCAGAAATGTAGTTTAGCTGAACTGTTCACAAATTATAAGTAGGCAGGTCACATTATTTCCTCTAATCTTCAAATGTGACCCTTGATGCAAATTGGTATTTCCTTAAACTGGATTAGAAGGCTTCCTCTTGAATGTTGAATAGATTTAAGACTGGGATGAGCAGAAATGGACATGAAATATAAGTAAAGGAAACTACACAAAACAACTACTTTTTTGAGAATTCTTTTGGGCAATCACTATGTTTCAGTAAGTCAGTGTTCCAACTTTACCATTTCTTTCATTGTCTTCAAACATCAAATAAAATAAATAAATAAAGCCAAAACTCCAACTCAATTAATTCTGATCCCACAGTTTGCTACTCCAGGATTTGATCCTGGAAGTAATGCACAACAACAAAGTTCACTCACAAAGAAGAGCTTGCATTTTTGATAAATAGATACTGCAAAAGTCCTAGTCACTTCTACCTCATCCCTTCTCCTGCTCATACATTGTTATCCCTTTGCTTCTTCCAGCTCTGGCCTTTGCCTGATCATGTAGAGAACTGACAGAAAATAAATGCTCTAAGAAGCAACAAATCTATTTCAGAATGTCAGAGACGTAATTCAGATGTGTATGAAATGCTTCATACTGAGCTGAACCAATTTGTTGCTTCTGAGAGTAGGTCCTCTCCCTCCATACACCTTCCCTTATTGTCACTCATCTGAGTTTTCTGTGAATTGGTACAACTTGTGAGGCATCAGAAAAGTGTAACCTCCTTTGGGTGGGGAAGTGTTTTTGCTTAGTTGATGAATCAAACAGAAACACATGGCAGAAGTACCAGCAGAGACACAGGGACACTGTTCTGCTGTGATAAATTTGTGGACTCATTCATTAAGTCTAGTTAACTTAACCACCCGGACAGAATAAAAGTTATATATGCCAAGAAACTAGAATATAAGTCCAATGTAAGGCCAGTTATCAACAGTATTGTCCAAGTGGCCTAACAAACTGAGTCACTATAATGGAAGAGTGTCCAAGCAAAGCCAAGAATGATGTCCACATATTTGATGGCAACCAAAATGTTCCCTCCCAGTAATGTCCCTTGTGCCAGGAGGGACAGACTCCTGGCAAACAAAGTGTACCAGAAAGTGGACGTGGTGTTCCAAATAACAGACCATGTCAACACCCAAAGAGACCGGTGACAAAGATCACTCGAATAGATAATACCATCACAACAGAGGTATAGCATTTATTGACAGAGATAGAATTAGAAAGAAAAAAAACCCGCACCAGTTCTCAGGGAGGTTGGAAAATTGCATCTATTCCAGATACAAAACCTCTAATGTCATAGACTGTCCTTAATACAGCACTTATATTTCAATTGGAAAAGAAAAGTAAGATACACTGTTTTCTAAAGGAATGAGAAAAGTAATGATCTCTGCATGTGAGAGAGAAACAATTCTTTGTTTGGCTGACCAATACTGGTCACATTATTTTCTTGTGTTCTTCTAGGAGTCTGCTTTCTGAGTCCCATATCCTGACTAGAAGGGATCTTTATATTTAAAGCATCAGGGGGCTGCTGGTGCCTTTGACTTCTACATGTTACATCAATACTAACGGCTGTTCCTTGGATATAAGAAATCCCTAATGACTTCTGAAGATCAAACACAAAATTAAAGCAACGCTTTTATCTGAAGTTTTGGCCAAGTTACTTTATCTTTTTTTTTTTCCCTAAAATATAAAATTATGTACTAGCAACACATCCTGTTTTTAATAAAAATATCCTGCAAAGTTCAAAGTGATTTTTAAATCATAATATTTTTAGTTTACTGAAACATGTTTCTGAAAACCCTTCTTATGAAAAGATCTTCTAAAATTCAAAATAATTTACAATAATGAACAAAATAGTCTAAAATCTGTAGGATAAATAAGTACTTTATTTTGAATATGCAAAATGGAGACAACTATGAAAGTTCAAAATGTTTCACAAAATAATTTTCATGTTTTTCAACCAGCTCTAGTTACACACTTATTACAGTAGACCGGCTTTTAAAAAGCAGCTGTGTTTTCCGCCAAGGGGTGACAGCATTTCATTGTGGGGATAATGTGTGTAAATGATCCCTTCATTATATAGGGCCTGATCTTGTATTCTTTGTGCATCCTAAGTTCACACTGAAACTAACTATGTGTTAACAATAGTATTCCAGCCAAATTCTAATGGGATAATTGTGTCATTATGACTACCTAAATTTCCCTTCTTTCATTTGGATACAGCATTTGCTTTCTGCAATAGAGCCAAAGTCTTCGACAGGATTTTTGACAAAGAAAGTTGCACTCTTTTTTCCCCTGACTTGCTAAGATTTTACGGACTTTGGTCCGTTTCCCTGCTGAGGTAACTGCAGTCTGACAGCAGAGAAGCTTTCACCCTTCCATGTTGCTGGAGCTGGCAACTGTTCAAAAGCAAACTAACACTCTCCAAGATAAATCAGCAAATAAACATATCTACTCAAATGGAAACACAGGACACCATTCAGGTCCTGGACTATTATCACCCAACCTGGAATTTAGTTGGGATACTTGATCAATGTAATTGCTCTCATAGAGACTGGTTGTCAAAGGTTGTTCTACTACCTTACTGGTCAATGGACATTTTACATGGACAGAGAAGCATAAACTCTAGTGTACAGTTTTATACAGGGCAAAGTAATTGCTATAAAACATCCGTTAGAAGTTTCTAAAAATATTATTTTCCTACCTCAAATGTAATCTTAAAACCTTTAAGCAAAGACAAAGCATCCATACATCATGAGGGCCTGCGTGATCTATTTTTGAGGATGTCTTGCAATGAAAATATGAAATTATTTTAAATTAATTACCAAAAAAGTGAGGTCTTCATGAGGGAAGGCAGATACAAATTCAAATTGTATAGACCAAAATTTCTGTACTTCTTGGTGAAGAGAAAGTCAAACACATGGCAAAAAAAAAAAAAGAAAATGCCCAAAAGATTGCTTGCAGAAACAATAATATAAAACACGTCTCCATTACGCTCTGATTTAATTGAAACTACATTTCTTTAATCCTTGCCAGGAAAAAAAGAAAGAATATGGCTACAGAATTCATGCGCCTACTTTTTATCTGCATGACCTGCTTCAAGAGCTAAGCCAAGTTTCATTAAAAATTATTGGTCTCATAACTTTTTTTTTTTTCCTTAAAGATTCCCATATGGCACCAATATCAAGATAAAATTGTGGCAGCGCAAAGTTTTTCCCACTCTTAATTTTTAAAAGATATTGTTAAGTGACTTTAGGGCAAAGTCAAAACCTGTCAACAATGACAAGATCTCACTTGAAAAAAGTATCATGGGCAGTTGTGCAAGTTTTGAAATAGGGTATTTTTACCTGAAAGATGACACACAGCATGATGTTCTCATGTCTTATGCATTGTACTGAACTATACCAGCTCAGTGGAATACTATCCACTTCTCGCTGGGTGCTTTGCTAACACATATTGTGGTATTAAGGAATTCTTTTGTGTTACTGTGGCATCTGCTAAAAATGTCAGATGTGATCACAGGCCTTGCAAAACAAGTATTTTAACAACCAAAACCTTATGATAGGTTATATTTCAGTGACTTGGAAACAACACTGCATTATCTGAGAAAACAGCACAGATGTTGCTTAATAAACTGCTCAGTTTATGCATTGTATTAACCTCATGAAACATTTATGCAAATCTTGCATTAACAAAAGGTAAAAGAATCATTATAGGTTATGAAGAAAACAATGTGACAACCTTTGTTTTTACCTCCATGTTTTATGGGGGCATTTTAACTCTTAGGGGTTTCTGTTTAGGAAGACACAAGGGCATTATAGATTTTCATCTATTTTGTTTTCAGTTCTGCTATCATTCCTTCCAGCTGATTTCACATTTTATAATGCTAATAGTGGGTGTATGGTTTTGAGTTTCTCTACTGTCAGCTGGTCAGTAGGTCTGGGGGATATATTTAATGGAATCTGACAGCTGATGGAACTGATCTCATTGAAAGGGGATTTGATATGTGGGATGAATGTGGTGACCCTCAATTCGCCATATTAATGACCATTATTATTCAAACTCTTGCAGCCAATATAACTCTTTTTCTTGGACACACCACTACATGTGTATAAAAGAAATGACTTATGGATGAGTTAGTCTGTATACTAGTTTGAGTGTCATTTAGATAGCATGTCAAAACAGATTAGCTATTTTACCCTGAGATAAAATTAAAGCAAAAGCCTTTGTACTCTGTACACTTGTAAACAAAGCAATCATAAAAACAGATAGTCTCACTGGACCAAGTAAGAAATCCAACAAATACATACACCTTCAACTGTGGGAAAAAAAAAGTACTTAGCTCTGGGCAATATAAAATAAAATCTAGCAGTCAGTGTAGCAGCAACCAACAGGTCTCCCTCTGTTATAGGCCACCCAAAGAAGTTATGGGCACCCTTGCTGTGCAAATAGCGTTTAGAAAGAGAGAAATGTATCAGCCTTACTTTACACAAACCAGAATTTAGGTAACACCAGCACTGTAGCAGAACATAACATTCTGCATTGATTTATGACAAAATACTCCTTAATTTACTGCCTGCTTGTAGAATAGAAGGAGAAATTTGGCCCAATGAAACCTGTGCATAACAGGACAAATGATACTATATTCCAAAAAGTCCTTAGGTTTCTGTCATCTTTTGGCATAAAAGAAGCTGGTTACAGATTATTTGAGAGATGTGTAAAGGGTACAAAAGAAAATCTTAATACGTGAGCAATAGTCACAAGGAACCTTTTGCTTTTACATTACCCAGTGCTGCTACTTTTTAGGTCACAAATATAAAATCTATTATTGATCTTGAGCATTGCTTCCTCTTTTGAACGTCTTTGAAAGCTAAGGGCACTCTAATGCCATTAAATCAATAACTGCTTTCACATTTTTGAAGCAAATATGCAATTTGTTGACAGATTTTAAAGGCTACTAATGTATATTGCCTTTTCTTTTCTATCGTTTCTGAGGGGAGGTGATGTTCCACACTATTCAGCTAGGTGCCTGCTGTACCAGACAGAACATTCTAAACCTTTGCAGTCTGTTTTATGGCCCTTGTGAAGCATAAATAATATAAGCACACTGCATTTCTCTCCTTTCCTGCTTTAACAAGTTCTCTGAAGGGACAGAAAGCTTTGAAAGGAACCAGACAAAGTGAAGCCACCACCAAAATAATGCACTGAGACACTCAACCTACACATATAAGTATTGCAGCATATGAGGAATGCATCAATAACTTTTAAGTTATTAAAGAAACCATCTGAGAAAGAGGATGCAATTAGATCATAGCAGTGAGGTTCACATTTGGTTTCCATATTTTTGAGGATTCAGTCAACATTAGAATATCTCAATTACTGTATGGTTTGAAAGGCTTAACCATATGATGACACTCAATCACTCATTCATCTAGCCAAAAATGTTAAAAGTACTTGAAAAGTCAGTTCTTTAATCTTTTATGAATTGCCTTTATCTAAACATTGTCACCACATGGGCAAGGGCACCATGTAGCATGATCAGTTTATGTTTACTTCTTGTGCATCCTCTACTGATGGAAATTCCAGCTAGGATTGTTTCTCAAATATAATAGCTACACTTTCAGGACAAAATGGAAACTGGAGTTAAGATAGACTTAGAAACTCACAAGGAACACGAACACACAAACATGATAAAGCTAAAAGTTAATGAGAGTTTATTGTGCATGATAATTTTGTTTGAAAATTTAAACCCTTAACACTCTAACCCACATTCAATTTTCATATACCTGCTGCAAAGAGTCCTCTCACTGTCCACAGCTAAGCTAACATTATGGTTACTCTGTTCTTTATCATTATGTATTATTCTGGAAATAACATCTCACTTCCAGATCTGCAATAGGTTCTCTGCAGAAAAAAACCAAAAAGGATTATACCTTAAACATAGCCCTGTTTCAAATACCGATTATTAGTTTTAGCCAGTACCAATCAGTGTCCTAGTGCCAGTACTTAATTTGTGGTCTTTCCATTGTTCCTATGCAAGATTTCATCTGATCACTGGTAGCCACCTATGCCTGGACATATTTACGTAACTACATCTCTGCGTTACATACACAAAATCAGAAAAACAAAGAATGCATAAAACACATTAATTTCTTTCCTATAATTTCATTAGGACCAAAGCTCTCTGCACATCTACTGTTATGCAGAGAAATTTGGACCACAAATCAGTCATCATTCCACTTTATTTTAAAGGAAACATAAAATAAAACAGAGGAAATTGAAAGAACCATTTTTTAGCTGGTTTTGTTCTACTTCATGTAAAATGAATATAACACTCTGCAGACTTTAGGACCCTGAATGCTACATAATCCCACATACTAACTTGCTGAACCTGAGCCACAGCTGTTCTGATAACAGACCCTTTGAAATTGCTACAACTTTGAATGAAGGCAATGTTTGCAGTAGTGATGGTTACATGGGTGGTAGATTAATCATTGCTACACATATTTCTCAAGGATATTTTGTGTTGCTCTTAAATGAGTGTATAGTACTCTGAACACCTGAAACTGCACTCCTTTGCCCATTTTGCCAGAATAGTCAGACTTCAAATGAAACAGGTAAATCATGTCACCTACTAGAAAGGGCAGGATTTTACATGCCTTAAACATGGTAATATTTATTATCAAACCATGTGAGAAAAGTTGGATCCAAGCATCTAGTACTACCATTACATATAAGAAGAAAAACTCTACAAGGCAAGATTGTAACTGACAAAACAGAAGAGGTTCACAGTATATAATTTATTAATTTGGATTTGAACATAATCTATTAAAACATGCTTGAGTATACATAAATCCACCTGTATGAATTGTATCAGAAATTTAGCTATTAGGAAATAGAAAAATTCAGCTAAGAGAAAAATAGGTATTCTTTTAATCCAAACCACATTTTTCTAATCCAAACTTGAAAATACCAGAGCTCATCTATGCGCAGCTTGAGGAGAAATTAATTTGTACTACAAATGACATTTTCCCATTGCTGTACTTGGTGATCTCAGTGTGAATTTTATAGTGGACTGCCAAGTCATTCCATCTTTCAATGAGGTACATCTGTCTATCCTGATGCTACTTTACCAAAACAAAAGGAAGATGATGGCACCTGCCTGTTTTCCAAATTACTTAAACAGGTTTGCTCAATTCCCAGCTGAGGACTGACTGCACTTTTATGTGAGGTGACAAAGCCATTGCCGTAACCGGTAGAATGGTTAGGCTTAATGAGCACAGCAATGCTGCAGTACTAATTCCACTCTGCATCATTCCTAAAATTGTTAATTGTTCCTTGTTCAGTATTGAGGCTGCAATGTCTGCAGAGAACTTTTCATAGCAACACTGAAGTTCATATAAATTCAGTGAAACTGGGGATTTCAGCCAGAAACAAACAAAATTCCACATACCTTGTATCAAGTGCTTCCTATTGTTTGATTCTTGGCCTTCAAAGGCACCAAGCCAATAAAGCGTAAACACTAGATACACCATGGCTTAGATTTAGGCCATTTGAACGTCTCTCAAAATATCTGCTATATAATTCAATGATATTTTGTCCCTTCTTAGTTAATTTCTGTCACCTAAGCAAGCATTTAAAATACAATAAAAAATAAACCCAGAAATAGTCACTTCTGTCTGTCATTGAATTACCAAGACAAAAGTATCCAGGACTGAAACAAATTATTAATATTCCTGTTGGTTCTCTGATGCATACAAGGTGACATACAGTGATCAGATTCTAAGTTATGAAGAAAAAGATATTCTTACGTAAATCAAAGCTTCAGGGTTATATTCAGTAGCAACAAAATAAGCAGGACACTGCTGAAACTGCCTGGTTAAGTCAAGATTTTTATTATGTGACAGTATTGACTGAAGAAAACAGCAAACCAACTCTGGTGTAAATCAATGAGCTTTTGCTAGGCACAAAAGAAAAGATCTGCTGGATTCAAAAGTAAAATAATCAATTTTGTTACACTGAACAGGTTGAAGATTGCAAGGAACAATTCCACAACCATCCACAGTAATAATTTAAAGGTTCTGAGAAAGAGCCAGGTTTTATTTTGAGAACGGAAATATTTAGTTTTTGAAGATACAAACACAGATGAGATGCAACAAATGCAAGGTCCTGAAGAGGGATCTAGCTCAGCACCAGACAAGGTTATTCTGCAAGAAAACTTAAACAGAAAAATCACCATGTGAACAGCTCAAAAGAGTAAGCAGAAATAAATGGTTGAGATTTTATATATAGATATGTTTTGACCGAGTGTGAATTTTTATTTTGAGCTGATTTTCTTTTTCGTTTACAAAAAGGGAAAATAAATTAGTGGGAGGAAAAAAGTACCAGTAGATACTGGAGGGAATAGATAATGATTCCAGCCACATAATAAAGATGCATAAGTGTTTTTACCTGATCTATGTCATCTAATTGAGATGACTAAAAGTTAAATCTTTTACCAGATTTTATAATAGATTTCCTTCTCTTTTTTTTTTCCCCATCATGATTAATTACTTACAGAAATTACATCTACAAAAGTATTCATTTAAAACAGTTCCTTCCTCTTAATATCTGGTTTGAGGATTACATAGAACACAATTTCTTTCCCTTTCTTTGAATTATATTGACAGCTGAAAGCTTCAAGAATTCCTTGCAACATACTATTCGTAGCACTCTCAGGAATACCAGCTACAAATAATTCTACTTCTCAGTGGCTTTCCCTGTTGTTAAAACATCTGGAATTATATCTCTGGTCCTGGCAGGAGACTGCACATATGGTGTGATAGAACATTAAGGATTCATGGAGCCTCAGTTCAGCAGTCAACTGGATAAACTGATGAGAAAGAGGATTGCCCAAAATAATACGTAAAAAAAAAAAACAAAAAAAAAAACACAACTAGCTTTTACTAAATATTACCTTCAATCGAAGTTACAATAAGGTTTACTTCAGTTAAATGAGGCTTAGTAAGACTATAAAATGCATGTCACCCAATCAAAAATAACCATAACCTCTTTCCTTGACAAATAGCTTCTGAAAGGCACAAAAACACACATAATTATAGGCTAAAAAAACACTAAAAATATACTCTGTACCACACACATGCAGCATAACAGCTTGATTTCATTATAACACTCAAATGCAATATTTTCCTGCACAGTATTATATTAATATGATAAAGAGCAGCCAGCCAAAAAATAGCTGAAGAGCTGCAAAGTGATTTCAGAAATTGAAAAGCAATTTCAAATGTTTGGTAAGCATTAACTTGCTCACTGCGCCCTATCAAAACCAGCTGCTAGCCCATAATTCTAACCTTTTCCCTTTCAAATATACAAGTCCTTGAAATCCTATATTAATGAGAAATTAATATGGTAATTGAAAGAGTAAATGTAATTATAAAAGAAACCTCCCACCATCAAAACCCTCCTCTTATTACATCAGCCTGTTCTTCTAAAGGAGCAATATGAAAATGTGTTCTCATGTCGGATACTTCTACATCTGTGCTGATAACCAATAGCTTTTATGAAATTTTAAAGCATTCTACATCAGTCAGTGACTGATCTCAGTGAACATCACTTGCTACAGCTCTATTTAAATCTATTTAAATATTTGATATATGTAGGGATGCTAAGAGATATAGGCATGTTCAGAAACTACTGTGCCTGAGAGTGGGGTTTTACAACAGCAAACAAACAGAATGGAAGTGCACTGAAGTGAGTTGATATCAAATGTTAAAGACTGGGTTGTCTCAGATACCATGCCTCTGCTAAATTAAGATGCCTCCCTATATTTCTTCATTAGACATCAACGTGAAGGTGGAATCATTTTCAAGAGCTCATCCACATCTCGAGTCATTCTCTTTGGTTCAGAAAACTGGCTCAGACCATCAAAGACCAGGCTGCTGCTCACCAGTTATACAAACAGCCTACAGCACTCAGACCGGTAGTGCGAAATGTGGACTTCATATACTCCTCAACCTGACGTGCTTTGAAACCATGCCTTTTACTTCTCTAGCAAGTGTTTTTACTGCCAACTGCAGTGCCAGACTAGAACTGGATACTGTTGAAGGTATAGCCCTGTAAAGGAAAGATGCCACATGGCCTGGAATATATCTCAACATCTATTTTACATACACACATAGTGCAAACAACGCCCAGATTATGCAATTAAATGAAGACATTTTTAAAAGAGGAGAATGGCTAGAGATCACATTATGGAGTAACTACCATACTACTACCCTGTTTTTTTTAAATTTTTCTGAATTTCTAGTCAGCATTCAGGCTCATTAAGAGCCTGACCCCCCTGGATTTTATTAAAAAAAATAGAACTCCTGTGTGGCTTAAATAATATTGGAAAACTCAGCCATCATTAAGCAACACATCAATTACTGTTTTAACAAAGTTACAGTAGCATCAAATATGTATACAAATAATACTGGTTCAGAAATGTCCTTGGAGAGGAAGCAAGTGTGCTGCCAAGTGTGCTGACTAGAGAGAGAGGAACGTAACATCTTCAGAAAAAGAGGTAGTCTTGTCTTACTCTACCCCCCTTCCCAAGATCCCTGTGTCTTGAAAATACTACTGAAAATGCATTCAGGAGTTCTTTTGACTGTTTCTTCCTTCCTTTTATTTTTTTTTAACAAACAGATGAAACCATAGTCTAAATTTACATGAGTGTTTTGCTTCAGCAATAAATCAGATATTTAGGAATTGTTAAAAATAATCTCTCAGTTTCAATGCACTCTTAATATGCATTGTCAATATTGCTCCGTCCTAAGCCTACATCCCCTTGCTGACACTCCTAGGCCCATAAAATCTCTTTTGTGGATGCAGCTCTTCAGGGATAAGACAGCTTTTGTTGGCTTGTATTCCATTGTCCATGGGTGCAGTATAAATGATGCTTTTCCAACATAGCAGCATGGAGCTGGTATCGCTGGAGTCAGAGTAAGAATGAGAACCTTACTTTCTATGCAGGGCCTTATGTTTCCACATGACAGTCCTTATAGTATCATGGTCATCTCTAAGCACACTGTGTTGTTTGCTATATATTTTGAAGACCTCCAAACATCCAGTAAATGTCCCCCCAACCATTCATATACAGCAATCTGGAAGAAACCATCTCAGACAGCTGAAAAACCTTGCCACCATTCTGCAAACACTCAGATGAATACATAATTTTTTTTCAAATCAGGAATCAAAAGTTTTGGTCTACACATAAACACACATTATCGTGTAGTACTCTTACTCAAGAAATGCCCTCAGCATCTCT
Organism: Eurypyga helias; assembly: GCF_000690775.1. NCBI lineage: Eukaryota > Metazoa > Chordata > Aves > Eurypygiformes > Eurypygidae > Eurypyga > Eurypyga helias. The sequence goes on from NW_010230603.1 coordinate 165,843, forward strand.
CTTAACTCTCAGGTCTCCTTAACTCTCAGCACTCCTTGCAGCATGGCTGAAAGCAGAGTGGTTGCTAGTTAGCCTGTATAAACTCACTTCGGTGCTAGCACATAATTATATGCTCTGTAAAGCACTTCAAGATGTCTGACTATTAGACATGCACAGTAAGAAAATGAAGCTGTCATTGTTTGTAAATTTGCAAACTTCACTACCAAAGATCTCACCAATTAACAGCTTCATGCACTGTAATCTTAAAGAATAATTGATTCCATAGGAAAACAATAAGACAAGAAAATTTTAAAATTATGAATGCTTGAAGTAAAAAAAAAGAGAAATTACATTGCGTTGAAAGAGATAACAACAACAACTACCCTTACCTTATCACAGATGAGACTTCCCTAGCTGTCACTATGAGAAAAATTTCTCCACGTGTTTGGTTTTTTTCAACGGACAACATTCAAGAAAGCAGGCCAGTATTCATAGCACGAGGAACATTTATACAGAGGCTGCACACAACCGGTGCAGGCTAACTGCAGAGCTGATGAACAATTTACACAGAAGACTCTCTTCTGAAAGTGGACATAGTGAAGGTGCAAAAACGGGAAGTGTTGGAAAAAATGCAGCAAACTGAAAAGTTGCTCTGTATTGTGACACTCCCTACAGAATTCATAACAGGCACAGGTTCCAGTGAATGATTACTCAATAACAAGCATCTTTTTACCATGTAATGCCTAGAAGGTGTCCCAATGCATTAAAAATTGAACATCCAAAGAGACGACATGCCAGACAGTAGCATACTTCATAGTCATCTCTTCAGGTAAAGGGCAAGTAAATCATGCAGTCTTTGAGCAGTGTGGAACGGGCTTTCAGCACTGAAATGTAAGGGATATCTGGACCTTGTAAATTGCATGTGAAAATAGTTTTTGCATCTATATTACACAATAACTCCCTTCATCTGCTTTCTTATAGCACTTCCATTTTGTTCCAAACATACTTACACCTCTTAAAAGAATGATGCTGCAGCACATGTCTCCTAAGGGGGCAAACTGCTTCCTAGTTGTAGTTAAATTACCAGCCTAGAACATGAGACTATGATCAAAGGCAAACACTCAAAGCTCTTCTTTATTCCTCCTTTTCTCACCTTTTCCCAATAAGTATTCAAGGGCAGTTCTGTACAGGATGCTTTCTATCAATACCTGGGGGGGGAAAAAAAAAAGCAGAGAGGAGGAGGAGAGAGAAAAAGGGATGTGGCAAGTTGGTACGAAGGACTTTCATAGATAAAAACCAAGCAGAAAAAAAGCTGAGAGAAAACATAGCCTTGTAACACCTCAGGACAGTTCTGGGAGGCAGCAAGAATCTGAGATCATCTCTCTGCCCACACACGGAGCTATAAGCAGAAGCTGAGATTGCTTTTATTCTTCCTTACTACCTCCACTTCCCTTTCTCTCAACCAAATATGCAGTGTGACCGACTTTACCTACCCTCTTTCCAAAAGCAGATGAAGCTCTCTACATTATAATCATACAAGTGGTAAATAAAATTCACACTATCAAGGTCAAGAGGATCATATTAATCATCTTGTATAACCACCTACCTAAGAACCTGCAGCCTGGATCAAGAGTGCACTTCTGAGGTGAATCATCCCCATTTACCACTTGGGGAGCAATCACAGAACAGGCTCAAAGATGAAAAGTGGGATGCAACCAAACAAAGACATGCTCCAGGAATTCACCGAATGGGCTCCAACCACTAATGGATATTCATTCCAAGTAATCACACAGAGATAGGCTGAAATAACCAGGTGTTACAAGTATAACGTCAGTGCCAACCATTCTGTTCTGTTCCACAGATCCATTCCTCTTGGGTCACACCACCTATACATATAGACAAACCACAGGAATAGCAGTCACAGGTGCTTTTTGCAAGTACCTTTATCAATATATCTGCCACCAGAAATGGGTTTTTTTAGAAGTTGTTCTAAACATGGGCAAAGAGAGGTGTAAAGAACTAATATTTAATTTCATCAAGGTGATATTTCAATTGTTGAAAAATTTTGCTTAAAACTATTAAGGTGTATAAATCTATATGACAAGTTAATACATTACAATTGTGTCCCATAGTTAAGAACAAAAGAAAATTCATTATTGCATTTAATTTATCACATTTAATAAGAATGTCATTACTTAATCCTCCATGCCTTATAACTATAAACAATAGCCTACTTCCTTGAGCTTCATGTTGCCATAAGACCAAAACCAAACGCATAACCTCAAGAAAAAAAATTAATCCTTTTCCATAATTGCCTAGTAGAGCGTAAAAAGCTCTTGAAAGTCCACAAAGGCTAAACCCACAAGTAATAGCTAGATGTACAACAAGTTTTCAGCAAGAATGCATTTGATATACTTTATGTTTTGCTCTTGGAACGTATTCAAATATCTTAGTCACACAGCTAATCAAAAGTAGTATCTCCAAGCAGCATACCCTCAAAATTGAATAACACAGTCAGTAAATAAAAATAGCTTCACGGGTGTGTAACTCTTTCAGAGGTGACAATAAAAGCATTTGGACTGAAGGAAAGGAAGGGAGAAGACATCCTAAGTTGTGATGTCTTGTTATCCACAGTATTCTAAAAAAAGGGCTTTTTCTAGCCATGACTTATTACTAATTCTGAGACAGAGAATCACAAAAGTTTAAAAAGAATCTGTATTCGGATCTTAAGGAAGCAAAACCTTTCTATTCTTCACTTGACTGAAATATTTATGTGGGTTTTGTACATGAAAATAGATACTTCTGAAAAATCCTGTTAAAGAGCAAGTAGTAGACACTTCTAAGTGTAGCTAGCTGAGATCAGTCACAAAACTAACCATAGGCTCATATTTTGTAAGTCAAATGACTTTGTACCAACTCTGAAATTTTAAACTATTTTGAGTCACCTTTTCCAATTAAAAAGTCTTCTTACAGAATAAAAGCAAGCGTTTTCCTGTTTCTAATATCTTTTTGTTCATGTCAGCATCTTCACCACATCTCTTTCTTCAATAATGTTACACCTCTACGCTCACTCCTTATCTTTCTTTTTAAATATGTTTACCTCTGCACCACCATTCATACCACTTAGTATTTGATTTAATACTTATTTAAACAGAACCTGTCCATTCCCATAACCAAAGCCTATGAGCTCACGAGGTTGGAGCATGAGAAACAAACCCATTAGCAGATGACTTCAAAACACTGTGCAGTTAAGTGTTATATTCTCATAAAAACTGTTAATCAAATAATATGACATACATCTAAGTTATGCACAGCCAGAAGCACAGATTTTTATATACCCTTTTAAAAGAAACTATGCTCAAATGCTCATGCACAAAACAACATCACATAGTTTTCTTCTATTCTTCTGAGGACTGGATTCTCTAGATAGCATCAAGTAAAGAAAACAGTCCTTGGAACAAACAGATTCTTTTTAACTCAAGTGAGTGCCAGCACTTATCAGCTTTAACTAAGATTACATAAGCAATTAATCAGCATACAAGATATAACCACCTCTCTCCATCTTCCTACTAGCTGCAGTAGCCCTGTCACCCAGCTGCTCATGCCAAATAAGCAGCAGGCCAAACAGCGCTCTCAATTGAGTGGTCCATGAATTCAGTCTTCACCCTCAGCCTTCCCATAGAAGTTAAAATGCAAAATGTCCATAACAGTATGAAGCGACGTGGATAAGGTGGCATATGCTGCATGGGATTGAACAGAAGATACCCTCACAGCTCCCTGCTGTCAGCAAAAACGACCATCAGCGCTAACGCTGTGTGACTCTTCTCATACATAGGAAGAAAAGTAGCTTGTGTTCCATGCAATACCTTTTAACTTGCTGACTATCTGAGAGCACCCAGCCCCTCACCTGAGCTATCAGGGTTTTAAGAGGAACTCCTCGATGTGGAATTCAACCGCTTGTTCATAGGGACTGCTCACACATCCAAAGTCAAGACCATGCCAGAAATATTGCACTAAGGGTTGACAGAACACCAGTCAGCATCTGGCAGGATTCATATTATATTGTCACACTTTTAATTGTAACATCAAATTTTTATTTACAAACGACTATGGCTTTTTCTTGATAATTACAGCTTTTTTACAAATGGACAAATGAGTATCTCCTGAGAGAGCTGTAAGAGTCAATCTATATTGACAGCAGGGGCTGTTTGTTCCCCTGTGCTAAGCAAACATCTGGCATTTCAAGCTACCATAAATTAGGAAGAGAGAACACATTTTAAAACTTGGCTCTCCATAGTCTGCATAGTCCTCACCCTTTATAACTTTCATACACTTACATTGTTACAGTGAAAGGAACTCTTCTTCAGGACGTTTACAGAGATTTTTTTTCTTCAAGAAATAGCTTTGGTAAAATATTTGTTCATGGAATATGACAAAAGCAACAATTTACATACACCAAAATTTTAAAATTGTGGTTAAATTCACATGCCTCCACAATTCATGCACCATTTTCTCCAAGAAAGAGTGAAAAAAATACTTTCTTAAATTAACAATATACTCACACCTTCTTTTTGGCTTTCACATGACTTTTGCCTAAAAATATTTTATACTTACTGGTCTATTTTTGCAAACATTGCAACCTCACTTTGAAACACCTCAGTTTTACTTTACAAACATACCCACAACAGCAATCAGACTAGCACAGGGGAAGAAGCATAAATGTAAAACAGAGGCTCTATTTGTGTGTGTGAGTGTGTATACACATATATATAAACTATGCTGGTACTAAAGCTTCAGATTCCAGTTATGTGATTTGATTCCCTATCAAGTCAGTCAAAGAAGTTTAGAGGAATTTCATTTATCTTGATGGTTGTATGCAAATCCCTGTAATATTCACTGATATTAAATACACAAAAATATGAAGCAAAGCTTTAACATTCTATTAAAAGTCAGAAATAGATAAGACTGATGTACAGGAAAAAAAATTATTCTGGCTCTGTTTTGTGAGAGGAAGTTATAAAAAATAAACACTTGTAAAAGAATCATTTTTGTTCCACTACTTAGCCTCTCTTCCCACATATCCCAGCAAAGTACTTGCTATGGAACCCAAGAAAGCTGTTCCCTGTGTCTAAATCAGCTTCTCCAGCTTCTAGCACAGGGATTCACTTTCCAAAACCCAGATTTGGGGCTGATTTACATGTATGCTTTTGTTGAGTACCACTTCAGTTATCTAGAGCTATCAGTCCAACAGATAAATTTTTAAGCAAGTTTTTTAACTAGGG
>NW_010230603.1:171123-208843 GCF_000690775.1 Eurypyga helias
CTATAACATTCAATAAAGAACAGAAAAAAAACCAACTGTAAGGACTTGTGCTGCTCTTGCTAGATAACACAGCAATAGCAACTCTAGCAATTACTGGACTCTCCTCATTTATTTTAATCTCAGGGAGTATTAATCAGTATCTCAGAGCATTAATCAGTATTAATTAAAATAGACTTCAGATCACCTTGAAATTTGTAAAAGTCAACATGCAATTGATCAAAAATTATCTTTTAACACAGTAACTAATGTTGCATTTTTACAGGAAACTGAAATCAAAGCTTTTTAAATGCATACATTTTACAGAGCCACACTTAAGCAAAGTCTGAAAAAAGGAAACAGGTCCATGGTAGCAAGTATCTGAACTTTGCATTGAATGAACTAAGAGGTAAAAGAATTAATTTTCATGCCTCAGCAATAGAGTTAGCATTGGTTAAAACAGAGTCAATTCTGAGAGCTCCCTATTATTGTCACTGAGGTAAAACTTGCATTTTTACTTTTTCTTTCCATGTTGGTTGTTAAATCTTTTTTTTTACCTCAGCTTAAGTCCCAAGCCTTTTCTCTAGTTAAGTTCAGACCAAGTAGCATCCTGCAAAAACTTTCCTTTGTGGCCCGGCCCAAACCATACTCTGTTGTACCAAACTGCCCTCAGTGAAACCACTGAGAAAGCAGTGTTTCTTACATATGAATTCCTGTCCTCAGCTCAGGGCTGTCACAAAGTATGGTCAAAAAGGAAAGAAGAAAAGGGCACTCATTGAAACGTTAAAATCAGAAATTATAGCGCTTGCCACAGCAGGTCGTTTCTTTACCCAACAAGTAAAGAATCTTATGTTTTCCAGATTTTAGTGAATGAAAAAAGGAATTCTAATAAATATTCAGGATAAAGAACATACAGCCAAAAAATCCTATATTGAAAAGTTGGTTTATACATGTCCTTTCTTGTTAGAAATTAAAATCTGCGATACGCAACAGCCAATAGTTTTAAAAACCCTCCTCATCAGTTCTGTTTCCTAGATTATGTTCCATGAAATTTAGTGGCTGAGCAGCTAGTGTTTTGAACCTTGAAGAGTTCTTTGGCCCAAGAAATTTAAATAAGTGTGGGGAGGGAATATCCATATTGCCAGAAGCAGCAGGAGGAAGCCATTACTGTTACTTACACAATCTATTCTCACTGAGAATGTTGCCCAATATAATTTACAAAATTTCTGTTGGAAATGCATTAGCAGCTGAAGAACAAGCAGCTTCTAAGGGATAAATAGAAAAAAATAAATTAAAAACCTAGCTTCCAAGCTTCAAATGTTATTGAATGTCAGCTGCAATCCCTGCAGTCAGCAGTCTATAACCTTTTAAAGCCCAAAGAATTTTTTTTTTAATGTACAGATTTCATCTGATTTGGTTGAAGAAACTTTTTATGGATTCAGTTGAAAAAAAGTCACAATTAGTTCAAATGGAAAAGTATGCTTCCACACAAATTAACAACACAAAGTGCATGAACTGTACATACAAGCATATGATGTATGCATGCATACACATGTATATATACACACTTATGTGTATATACACACAAACAAGATAAAGAGTTTCAGGCTGCATTTTATTTGGTAGTGAAAGAGATTCCCTGATAGTTGCACAGTATACTCAAGTGCTTAGTTAAACTTTTTCGTTGTTTCAGAATCTTTAATAGCCATTTGTGTTCTTTATGTTTTTACAACAAATAATATTTTTTTGGTTATTTGTTGTAAAAATGTAAAGAACACAAATGGCTATTAAACAATAAAAGGGATAGAATGCATTTCTCAGTATAAACACAATGCTTCCCTGATTCTTTTGTAAGTGGCTCTCTCTTCTCTTTCTATTCCTATTTTAATTTTTATTGAAAGTTCTTTTGGCACAAAAGGTACTCTGAGGCAATAAAAGCCTCACTCTGCCTTCACACAGAAAACCTTCAAGAGGGTACTAGAATCAAGAAACTCTTCAAGGTGGATCTCATGAGGTTTTCCACTAATCTCACCCTCAAGGGATAATGGTGCAAAAAGTAGTTAGAGGCTGCTGCTTGCCAGCTCTGCCTTTCTGAGAAACCCAGAGGAGCTGGACATTTTCTTACCCCCAGCATGCTAGACAGTCTTCTTTAACCAGAAGGATCCTAGCACACAGCAACCTACTCTAACATGAGAACATGCCCTGTGCCATGCAAGGTTAATATCCTTGCTATCTCTTATACTTGCAGTCTCCATGCGGTTGGATTCCCTTGGCGTAACCTCAGAAAAACGAGGGAATTTGGTTTTACAAACTTGCAAATCTTGTACACCAGTGGACACCCCTGGTTTGCTATACCAATATCCTGTCATCTTACTATATTGCATTCCATTGCATTATATATCTGATTCTGTATATAATGGCAGAATTAAACATTCATTACTGGTACCAGACTAATAATATTCTGAGAGATGTACAGATCATACAGGTCATGACTAAGAGTCCAACCAACAATTATATATAACAGAACAAGTTTCCCCACATCAGCCTGGCATTTGCTGCTATCTATTCTTGTCATATAACTTGCAATACTTGTTCAGGTTTGTGCAAGCTGACAAGTAACCCATTAGCTATGATTCACAATAAGAATTTGTATTCACATTCTATGAAACAGAAGATCAATTCACTGTAGAGCAGCTAGTGCGCCTGTCTGTCAGTGCTGACCTGGGCCAGCAACCTGGGGGCTACAGAACATCTCAAGAGTCTACATTTTATGTCTAGGCTGATTGAGTTTGTTACAACAGCACTATACATTGTACATTACATAATCAAAATCAAAGTATCACCTATAGTGTACACATAAAACACAAGACCTTAAATGAAAATACTGTTTTAATAGAGGGTTCAATGCTTTCTTAGAGATCGTGTCATTTTCTTCTTTCAAAAATTTTCATTTATGTTGCCCTTTATTTTGTATATTTCAGTATTTCCTCTTTGAAAAAAGCTCCTTCATTATGCTATGCTGGACAAAAAGCTGAACATGAGCCAGCAGTGTGTGCTGGCAGTCCAGAAAGCCAACATCAGGAGAAGTATAACCAGCAGGTCGAGGGAGGCGATTCTCCCCCTCTACTCTGCTCTTGTGAGACCCCCCCAGGAGGACTGTGTCCAGCTGTGGAACCCTCAACATAAGAAGGATATAGATGGGTTGGAGTGAGTCCAGAGGAGGCCACAAAGATGATCAGAGGGCTGGAGCACCTCTGCTATGATGAAAGGCTGAGAGAATTTGGCTTGTTCAGCCTGGAGAAGAGAAGGCTCCGGGGAGACCTTCCAGTACCTGAAGGGGCTACAAGGAAGCTGGGAGAAGGACTCTTTACAAGGGCCTGTAGTGACAGGACAAGAAGTATCGGGTTTAAATTGAAAGTGGGGAGTTTTAGATTAGATATCAGGAAGAAGTTCTTCATGGAGAGGGTGGTGAAGCACTGGAACAGGCTGCTCAGAGAAGGTGAGGATGACCCATCCCTGGATGTCTTCAAGGCCAGGCTGGATGAGGCTTTGAGCAACCTGGTCTAGTGGAAGGTGTCCCTGACCATGGCAGGGGGGTTGGAACTAGATGATCTTTAAGATCCCTTCAAACCCAAACCACCCTATGATTCTATGTTATATGTATCTGTTTAACCTACTGGCTGGTACTCTTGCACAATGCCACGACTACCTCCTGTTGATCGTACACATGACAATCCATTTCTTTTCCTTATAAGTTTAAGCAATCATACACTGGGATGCAACAAATGAATATATATGGAGATGAGAGAAATTGTATTGTAACAGCCTAAAAGACTTTACCTATATCATTTGAGAAGCATCTTTGTGTTTGGTTAGCGAGATAGAAACTTCATGCTGACTATACCTGTTACATGTCCTGCAGTGTTTTGAAGGACCTTTTAGGCATTTAATTAGAATTCTGTTTGGAGAAATAATAATAAGAGAATGTACATGCTTCTGACGTGTCCCACTTCCAAGCTGGTGATGTTTCTTGATACTATTTAAGACAGAATACTGTCAACGACTGCTGTACAAACAGCACTTGTGGGGTCAAATTCACCTCGTGCTGAAAGCCAGACAGCTGACAGTAACTGTAGGTTAAAAGAGAGGCAAAGTCAGCATTCCCATATCAACAGGCATCTAACAGCCTTTGACATGAACTTTCCAATCCTACCCAGTTCGGTTCCATAACAACCTACATGCTCCTTTCTCTACTAGTTCTTTCTTTACACAGGGAGATGTAGGACTGTCAACAACTCCAGGGATTTGCTGCCCCCCCCAACCCTCCCACCCCCATCTACCTTCAGGCAACACAAAAGAGGGATCAAAACAAGACTGATTTTCCTAATTTTTCAGGAGCATGCAGGTAGCTGCTCTACTTAGGCCATCCCATCCCCCATGCAGCTTAAGTCCTGGGTGGTCCTCAATGATCATTGTGAGTTTCTATAGAATAACATCTATTTTGAGAGTAGGATTTCTTTTTATGTGATTTTTACATGAGAAGGACTAATTATCTTAAATGTACCTGTTCTGCCAAATATTATTCATACATCCTTTGGAAGAAATTATTTACGTAGAGAGTACACAGATCACAGTATGACAGATCATAATAAAACTGTGTGCAGAAAATAAGATAGGGTGTAGAAAATGGGAATTTGTTACCAGAAACAAGTGAAAACTGCTACAGGAGTAAACACCAATCCTGAACCTAACCCTACCTTTCTATGATGACAACCTGATGATTACCTCTGGAGGTGATACATCCCTGAGGAAAACAGGCCTTGGCCTTCAAATAAAAACTCAAACACCTGATCCACATTTCTCACCAGCATCGCTGTGTGAAAGCAATATCCAGTACTGAATAATCAAGATCAGTCCAGATCACCAACAATAAATTGGTGTGTGACAGATAAGAGGGGTTTACAATAGAAATTTGTCAGCAAGATGTACATAATGGAGGAGTATTCCATATGCACAATGGTATCTAGTGTCATAATGTAAAAGATGGCATAGGCAGGACTGAGGAGTCCACAGGCATTCAGTTTATCAGTCACACCTCGCTAAGTAAAAAGCCAAAAATATGGTATCCTCCATGGTTTTTGTTGTCTTAAGGCTTACAAAAATCAATTGCTTCTTTCCCATATTGTACTATTGCTAAGCGGCCCATGTCAGGCAGTACAGTACGTACGTAAAGCCATTAGACAGGAGCAGAAATCATTGCTAATGTTAATCTCTGGCATTATACTTCCATACAGGGCCACAGAAAGCATCTCCTTTTAGCTCCTTCCACAGCTTTTAAACAGAATTAAACAACTCAGTCATTATGCTAGAAGATGCCACAAGCTTAGGCAGGCTTGCAAATAATTATAATCAAAGTCAGTGCTACACAGTATGGAAGGAAACAGAAACAGCAGAACAAGAGCTCTCATCAGTCTGAAACCCCAATACTTCTCCTAGCAGGATGTTAAGTGGCTTTGCTTTTCTTCACTGCCAGTCCCCTTCTCGTAAAAGCTTCTATCTAACTGCGGTTTGAAAACTATCCCATTTGCCCCTACCAGCTATCAGCATAAGTCTACATTGTTCACAAGGGTCTGGCTTAAGCAGCTCTGTAGAAACAACCCAATTCAGTGAGTGAAAAACCCTCATCCCCCATTGATTCAAGGAGAGATGAGGGAATCATTACGATGGAAGAGGCATTTCACAGTGCCTGAATCCCACATGCAGACTGCACCCAGAACTGCAGCTTACTTCAACGGGTAATAATTAACTAGTGTTGTTGATCTCAGCTGTATGAACCAGGGTCTCAGGATCTGGCCTTAAACCTGGTAGGAATCCTCTGCCAAGTATTTTGTGCATGATGGGTAATCAGGTGGCCTGACATAGCTCATTCATACTGAATTACTTTTGTAAACAGCATAAGAATATGCTGATTCTACAGCTAAAATATTTAAGGTGAACTCTTGGTAAATCTGGGAGAACACCACCAAGAATACAGGATATTCAGATGATGTTATTCAGATGGTGTTTTTAAGAGTCATAGTAAGTATTGAATTTGCTTGCGTAGCCTTGTACTTTTAACAAGAGGAGAAGCCAGAAAAGGGGTTCCCAGGCAGTCTTAGAACTAAACCTTTCTAAAGCTCATAGCTTTCAACAGTAAAATACAATCAAGAATGCAAAAAACGCCCAATGATTTAGCATTAATTTATAAGCTCAAATCAGATCCTTGAAGTTGTTCCCAATATTTCAGAGTCAATTTATTAAGACTATAACCATTTTGTGAATCCCTGTTTCACAGTCTAAGGATCAAAACCAACCATTTAGTCTTTTGAACAAATGACTTACCAGCTGTACAACTAAATGCAAACATAAATAAGGCAAAGAATTTATGCAGTAAGGTGTGGCAGACCCTATACACAGAAGATTATTCATTTAATGGATTGGAAAACAGAGCAGAAAATAGGCTATTCTACATTAATAGTCATAACAAACTTGGAACCATATGCACTAAATACATTGTTCGTTTACCTAAATGACTGTAGCTAACTGGAGTGTAAAGACCAGAAGATATTCAGTTCTCAACTCAGCGATCTCACTGCCAAAATACAAGCCTTTGATTACTATATTTACCATTTTATACCTCCTAGATCTGTTTTATGCAAAATAAATCCTAGCCAACTTCACTGACCCAAATCCCATTTGCAACTAACCATCTTTAGTCATATTATGATATGTTCACATCCTACTGCCGTAAAAAACAAACAAACAAACAAAACCCCCCATGAATCCTTTAGGGTACTACTCACCAATTAAAAAGTGGCATATTAAACTTCTTAAAACCTTTGTAATCTGCAGTATAAAAGCACATTTTATGTTAGTAGATAATTTAGCATCCATAATCTAATTAAATGAAGTGAGTGACAACTGTATTCTCTACATAAATGATATATCAGTAACAGATAATGTACGTGCTTAAGAGACTGGAACCCCATCAAAAAAGTTGTTACAAACACTTGCCCTCATCATAAATCCAGCTAACTTTATGGACTAAATACTGCTGCCTTACTGACATCTTACCAAGAGGGGCTATCTATCAGAGGAAGAAATACTTACATGAGTGAAGTTTTGTGAGACTAAACTCCTGGAATATATTTGCTTAAGTAACACAAACAAATACATTTCTAGTGTTACATAGAAAACTACACCACTCTATAAACTTCAATTAATGTCATCCTCAACTCCACAGTGAAGGTTATCTTAAGAAATGTACACAGAGCAGCTACAGAAGTACTTCATGCTGACTGCAGATAATCTCAGAGAAAAAAACCATGTAGACTGAAAAAAAAAAACCCAACCACAAAAAAATGTCTCCTTTCTATCACCTACGTCAACATGGAACACCATCCTTCTAAACACTTATTTAGGACTTATCACAGTGGCAGGAAAAAAAGCTAACTAAAAGACAACCTTTGCTACATTTAATAGCTCAGTCACTTTATTACAAGTACAACCACTTTAGGAAAATGGAAAAAGGAAAAAAAAAAAGGAAAATATTTCATGTTCATTTTGGACATTTCCATAATGCATGGGAATGCAACAGGTAACAAGTTAACACAGCACTCTGCCCTCAAAGGGCACTCTGCAGGTTTGCACTCATAGTAGCTGCCCTGTTGGACCTTGGGAGTCCTTTCCCACTTTTAAAGCAATTCCTCCGAAAACACTTTCCTTCCTAACCATCCTCTTTCAGTATAGCATGTGCAGTGGGAGAGCCAGTCATGCTGACAGCATTATTGGCACCATGTCTGCAATCGCAGCTTGTGATTATGGTACCTTGCTGAAATGTGGGACACCTGTGTACACTGAACCTTTCTAGTGCTCTGCTGATGCTTCTTTTTAGTCATATTACTGATGAGAAAACAGCTTAGAAAAATCAATGGCTTTAAATTATAACTTTATGTACTACATATACAAAGCCACTGCCAACACAGGAATACTTTTTCCATGACTAAAAATCAATCTTTCTGATGCTTCTACTCTTTTAGCATTTAAAAAAAAAAAAAAATAAAGCTTTTCCCCAACCCCCAGCTGCATCTGGTTGCTTTGTTCAGGCTTTCTTCAGGTTTCCTGCTCAAGAGACTAGTTTTATCTAAAAGGTCAATTCATTCAGCGGGGCACCAAGCAGAATTGAATATAATTATCCCAATCTTTACTGTGTAGAATTCATGCTTGAATTCATTCAAAAAATAGCAAGCAGTATAATTAACTCAGAGCTCAACCAAATCTATTGAGAATGCCTCAGGTATCATACAGTCCCACTTACAATAGAACATTTTCATTTAAGGACATTGTACATATTAACCCTAGTCAGCATCCAATTACTCGGAATAAGTGAATTCTCTGTTTCAGGAATGTAATTTGAAAATGTTGTCATGCAATCTGAGGTAAAAGGTCTTTTTTCATTAATCTAGCTCTCATTAAACTGGAAGCCTGTAGGTTATTTCAAATCCATTAGATTTAAATACAGGTGATTACAATTCTGTTGCACTTAAGACAACAGAAATGTCTTTTAGGAAATATTGTGTAGTTTAGAGGAGTTGACAAGTTTGTGAATTGCCTCATAGTTAAAGAAAAAATTATTATCTGACCAGAAAAAGCATGTTTATTGTTAACATGATAACTATATGTAAACTATATGGTAAAATTAAATTCATTTTTATATGCAGATGATGTCAAGATAACAGGAACACTTCAGACAGTTCAGAGGTCAAGATAAGCATCCCAATATTTTCATGCAAGTTCCCCACATTCCTGAAGTGTAAGAAATTGTAATCTAAGTATGAGCTTTTTGGAATTTTGCGCATGATCACAGCTAGTAATATCATAAAAATTTTTCATTTATTAGTCTAGCAACTCAAGCTCTTGGTTTAGTTAATGTGAGAAATCTGAACCTTGAGGGATCTCAGATTTGCATGAGAGTCCCCTTATAGAGAAAAGTCTCATGAGAGGTGATATTTTCATCTTAAAGCATGAAAAATTAACCCATAGTTTAAAATTTCCAACTAAGCAACACCTGCAGAATTCCTTAAAACTCACTGCTTTGAGACTGTCCACTTTCTTGATCCACCTTGACTGAAGGTCAATAAACCTTTAAGACAATAACCATGTTTTTACAATTATGATTCAAAATACTGTTTGACTTGTTAAATAGACTTTGTACATACATGTAAAAATTCCTGAGTTTTGGGACAGGCTGAAAGTTTGTATTGAAGAAAAATATTTGCTAATACTTGTTTTTGTCATCCTCCTTGGAGCAGTGCCTTCGGACCATAGATAAAATTGAGAGCATGTGGCAATTCTGTTGTTTACGTACAAGATGGCACATCATAGTATATCACCTTAGACAGTATACTGCATAATTTTCGCAAAGTCCTGGTCACTCAGCTCGACATACTTTGCTCTATTATTTTCTGCCTCTGTTTCTCTCCTATTAATATTTTTTTTAAATGTAAAGGAATATTTAGCAAAGTTCCTCTCTCTAGAAAGGCATATCCATCAGTAGGTACATCTCTCCACTTGTGCATGAGTGTAGAGCATCCTACAGGTATGGAGAAACAGGTGTCCCAGCAGCACTAGCTCAGAACCCACTCCTACAGAGACTGCCACCCTGTACCTTCCTTAAGATGTGCAGGCATGTAATTTCCAGTAACATGCAACATAAATCACTGCTGTATTAGAAAGTATACCACACTGGTCATAAAATACTGCAGTCCACAACTCAATGAGGCAACCAGAATAAGCACACACTTACGAAGAGCTACAAAGATCTGAGTTCCCACTTTAAAATTCAGGATGAACTTCCTGTTAATTCTTTCAATGGCCAATGAACAATTCTTAGTAAGGCTGAGAAATAAATATCTCTTAATGATTAAACACTGGCTGATTAACAGATATTCTTGAGGATAGAAAACTTGAGTACAGTGTTCATTAAGGTTCTTATCTTGAATGTAGAAACATTTTATTTCTCTTTTAAAAACAGATCTGGTTTTCCCCTATTTTTTTAAAGTTGTCTGACAATCAATGTGGAATATGAACCAGCTGCAGCATTCATGGAACATGTTCTGGCTACTTGTTTCAACCAGAAAACAAAACTATTTGTCTGAATTCTACCAACAGTTTGCAGCCTGTACTGCTATTTCAAATCTCCAATAGAAAAACAATCCACCCTCTAGAAGATCCTCCTCCTCTGCACATTTGGTTTGTAGGTCTACTACATCTATCTTGCATAAAACAATGACCTAACTCTGATCTCCTGAATCTACACCCAATGATCGTTATAGCCATCTTCTCTTATAATCTATTGCTTAGGACCTGGTTATGTGATAAATCGCAATGACTATCACCTTCAGATGTAGCACTACAACTTTTTTGTTATACAGCCCATCAGAAGTAAGTCTAAATCCTGGAGCCACACTAAATTACACAGACAACAAGGGACCAGTATTTTATAGAAGCACTTACTACATTATTTTAAATGAAATAGACAGATGTGTTCACACAGTGATCCACACAGTCCCTGTAAACACCTCAGTTATGTTTTGTTTCCATGAGCCTGTTCATGAGGAGGATTTATAGGTGCTGGTTGGCCCTTTTACTGCATGTGATCATAAATCATACAGTACACATATCCATAAACACACATGAACACATATATTACATGTTGTATATACAACTGACTCAAGCAACCAACTTCAGTGGTTTGCAACATTGAATATGTTACCCCACTGTCTATCCATTTACATGCATAACCAATTATACAATTGGCACATGAAAAGCTATTCAAAACAGATCCCTCTTCCTAATTCTTACAAAGAGTGAAAAAAAATGGCAATATTTCATATGATGCTCAAGAAACTTACAAGGTAATGTATGAGAGATGATTGTTATCAAAAGATATTTTAAATTTCAAATTGTAAAGTACCTAAAAAAATAATATAGTTAGTCAAGAATGTGATTCAGCAACAGGGACTTAAAAACAAAGAAAAAGAAAAATAAATCTGGTGTAATAAAAAAAAAAAAAGAAAAAGAAGAAAAATAAGGATGTCAATGGATGCAGTGACGAGACAAATAAATCAAGTGAAGTTTTGGCCTAAGTGAACTTAAATGAGGACAAGATTTTACTTGGAATTTCTCTAAAGATGGAAAGAAATTAAGAGGAGAACCAGATGGCTATTTCAGAGAAGACGGTATGCTAGAAGTCCCAGCAGAACCAAGAGCAGAGGGAGAGAAGTATCCACCAGCTGCTCTTCAGTCTCACCAATGTTTGAGCCTGTCAAGAACCTGCATTTCTTCTTTAAGTTACTGTAATCTGTGATACTTGAAAACTTGAAATCATCATCATGTATTTCCACGCTCCATCAAACTGTCCAAGAAACAAAACATGTATTCAGGCACCAGTTTTGCACAGGTGAAAGCAGTAGGACAGGTAGATGGACAGAATTAACTTGTGTGAGTTGGCTTCATGCTGAAACACGGAATTCCTACAAGCCAAAAGCTTGGGAAATATGGATCCAGGAACAATTTTCAAAGAGCAAGGAGAAAAAAAGCAAGGTTGCAGGAGAACTCTATCCCAGACTTTCTCTGGGGCCTCACATGAACTTAATATATCACTGATACTGAAATGCTTTTTCTAACCAAATACCAACGCAGGGGGGTTTATCATAGAATAGTTGGGGTTGTAAGGGACCTTTTAAAGATCATCTAGTCCAACCCCCCTGCCATGAGCAGAGACATCCTTCACTAGACCAGGTTGCTCAGAGCCCCAGCCAGACTCTTTTTAGGTCTAGTCATCACTTTATACTAGGACACAGAAAACATTCCAGCATTGACTGTGCTTATTGCACTGCATGTAAGCATGTTAAAAGTTCTTTGTCCCTGAATGCTAGGAAAAATTGTTTATTTATTAAATCAGAGGAAACATGAGGAGGTTTTTTTGAGCTACTACTTGCAATGTACTCACTGAAGGAATCCCCTGTGTTATCTTGCTCAAAAGTACTGAACTCAAGGCTACAATATAAGAAACAACGATTTTTCATAAGTTAAGGTAATAAGCATGGTTTAGTGTTATTTACAATGCTGATCCGTAGAAGTTAACACAATTATCTTCTAATTCCCTGTTACCTCAAAGTTGGATTATTTTTAACCTAAAAGGGACAGATAGAAGAAAATACCTAGACAGTAGCTGCAAAGCCAGGAGAGAAAACTAAGCAGAAAGCAAAACTCTTCATATACAGTTTTAGAGTATATTCCCATAAAATCATTTTTGCACTAAAAACCCACCAAAAAAACCCTCTAACAAAAATTCAAATTCCAGAGTAGTTGTTTCCCAGTTCATATGAATAATTTTTTAATAGCATAATTCTAAAAATAAAAAAGAACTAATTAAACATGGCAAACTATGAGTGTGAATAATGTTGCGTGCTTGAATTCAGACAGGATCAGGTTAAAATATGCTTTTTACGGACATACTTTTACTGTCTGATCCAGCCTATGGAATTCAACACAATTACTTGCTCTAGTCAGGATAGACATATTGAGTAACACCTTACCATAGAGTGTAGGATACCTTGCACTAATAGAATAGAATAGAATGCCTTTTTTTTTTTCCTTCCCTCTGTGGTGGCTATGCAAGCAGTACGTGGAGCTTTGTGATAAAGTCACTTATCTTTGTGAACGTAGACTTACAAATACTACTCAATAAATGGCATAAGAATAAAAAAATATATCAGAATTCAAGTATTTTAAAATATTTTAAACATCTACAAAAACCCTTAACTTTTGATTAATTAGTGGATAATGCAAGACTGTTTAAAATTTTTCTTTAAATCAATCTGAGTACCATCATAAATATGACTGGTAGTAGAGATACCTGCAAAAAATATGAAATATGTTACCTGCCTGACTCCATATAAATCAAATATTTACATTTCATTTATGTTTCTTTGCTGACAAAAGCAGGCATTTTGTCATTTCTTGACAAATGAATAATTACCTCTACATTAAAAATTACTACTCAGATGAAATCCATAACTCTTCACTCCAAACTGCCACAGATCTCACTGGCTTGAAGGTCTAGCTCTACCCAGGGAGGATATGAAATAAATGTGCAAAACCAACAACTAGCATGCTAGTAAAAAAAACTCTGGCCCATCAAGACCTTGTTCCTAACACTTGCAAGGTAAGACATCTATTAATGTCTCACCTCCATGTAGGTATGATGAGACAGTAAGACCCTTCCAAATTTAGCATCCCTTTGAAATCATTCAATCTGGAGTTGACACACAGGTACGTACAGCAAGTTCCACAATGAAGATATGCAGAAAGTTGTCTGAGTAAGCGTACAATAGGGGGATAGGAAAACCTACTTTAACAGCATTCTGTTCACATGTAGCCTCCATTCTGACTCCTTCTCAAAAGTATTAGTGAAATTATTATTGGGCAATTCACACAGGACACAACCTGCTTCCATACCATTTTGTATGCCCATTAGAGTTACTGTTTTGTTAATTGCTGACTTTTACAACTGCGCACCTGTGTGAACAGTGTTCCATGCAGATACTCTAAGCACATTGTTTACAGTGGTAGTCCACTGAGCTCAAGGATTTTCTGTAACATATGCATTGCCCACTGGAACATTCATTCATTTTAACAGATTCCCATGATGTGTTTCATAATGTCAATAAGCTTTGCATTCTTTGAACTCCTGTCAGGCACCACAGAAGATCCAGTGCCAAGAGCCATCATCATGGCACTAACATGAAGATGGGATGTACATGCATTTGCAATGAAGCAAGAGATGGGTTTGGGTTTGATTACACAGGGTTCTGACACAGTGGTAAAAAACAGAGGAAGAGGAGAAACAGGCAAAAACTGAAGTCAAACATCTAGTTCTGAACATTATCGGATATAATATTATGTAGTACGTGAACCACTTAGACAACTTGCTCTAACCAGTGGGAGAACTTAGCTGACCAAAGTAGGAACTGAGCTGACCAAAATACAGCATCTTCAGGGGGTAACAAAAGACTTTAAGGGAAATCTGAAAGAGCCTTTACTGCATTCTGCAAGGCAGAATGATTCCTGTCAGGGAGAGTGGAAGCATTTAACTAAACTGTTGAAAGAGTTTTGCTCTCATACAAAGAGGGAATTGCTACCTAGTTTCAGAAAGTTCTGTACAAGTTAGATCTTTGCACAAGGGGGATTCTGAGAATGTACTAAAAATTATTAAAAGAAAGGAAGATTGTAGATTGGCCTTCAGGAGTCATGGAACAGCAGTAAGATACGAATTCAGAAGACTAGAGGTTGCATAGTAGTGTACCTTGCATCAAAGCTGTGTGTATTTTTATCACTTTATGCATCCTAGTACTAGCTAAGCTTTGCACACCACCAGTAAGTGAAAGAGAAAATATACTGGAGGCAAAAACAGAAGCAGAGGAGGTAATATTCTTAATATTAGGGAAAACAGAAAGCGTGTCTGAAAAATGCCAAGAGTAATCAGAGAGAGGCAGCGAAGAATGCATTATTCTTTCTTCTTGCACTTAGGAAGTATTTATGGATATTGACAATGCACATCCCACAAATGTTTCAGCTCATTTGCATTGAAACACATATGATTCAACAACAATCCAAATTTCTTTAAAAAAAATTAGAACATCATGAGCCATCCTAAAATCACTGGAAGTAGGACATCATGAGATTAAGAAATATTCACAGAAGTGGGTAAAAGGAACGTTTTAAATGAAGCTGATGCCTTGTATGATGTCACCACGGTGTCATACTAAAAAGAAGCACTCCTGGATACTAATGTCATTTAGACAGAACAATGACATCAGACAAGACCATCTTGGAGCAACTAAGAATCAACATATTAGCTAAAATGCACAAAAGCTGTGCAAAGTCATGAAACATATGGAAAAGACACACACTGTGAAGTTAGTACTCTTCTATGGAATATTACTTATGTGTGGACAAAAAGGCACTATTTTCTTGAGATGTACCAATTTCCAGATTAGTTCAGAAAGTTTTCCATCATGTTGATTTTATTTTTCACAGGGGAAAAAAACCATCAGATACATAGCTTGAAACTTTTTAGGCTGAGATAAGTTTCACAAGATAGATGATTAATGCCTGTTTTGTTTGCTCAAAGCAAGGCCACAAAGTTTCTCAGTGTTCCTTACAAAGGTGGTGACAGACTATGTTGACTTAGTTGTCTACCTGAGGTCTCTAAGATAGTCTTCACACATGCACACACAGTTCCAATAGAATCTTGTATTCAGACAGAATAGCTATGATTGTAACTCACCACAATTTTAGTGGACAACAGGCAACTTCATAAAATCTTATTTCTTTAAATTACTGTTCAGTCTCACAGATGCTACCTACATTGGTGGATTGCTACTGTTAGAATCTCTATAATCAGTGATCACTTTGAAAGTTTCGTTAAAAACCTTTGTTGCACTTTAACTGAAAGGAACAACACTGTATGTTGAATGTGGTCATTCTGCAAATAAGGTGCACAAGAAGAGAAATCTAACTAAAAAAATTTGTGACTGACATTATTCTTCCTTTGTGGTTGAGAGGGAAAAAAAGTCTTTGGTGGTCCAGAGATAATAGCATTTTAATTAAGAATTTGCAAACCTTTGTGAAAAAAGGGAGACTGTAAGCATGAGCTGCTCTGTATAGTATATTTCAGAGCAATTCCTCCCCACACAAAACGAACAATTCCTTTTAAGGAAAGAGGATCATTTGTCTAATTTTTCAGGTGTGGGTGAGTTTAAAAGAAAACAAAGAAAAGTTTTGTTTTCTTTTATATTTCAAAAAACCTCTAGAGACCAAAATATACAAACCCAAACATATCTAACCCAGAAAGTGAAAGCCTGAGGTCTGATTACAGTGTATTGCACTCACACAGGTTTAAGTTAACTGAAGAAGACAAACAAGGAAGAAGAGTTCTTACCACTGATGTGTGGCCTTTTGGAATGAA
Source organism: Eurypyga helias (assembly GCF_000690775.1). Taxonomy (NCBI): domain Eukaryota; kingdom Metazoa; phylum Chordata; class Aves; order Eurypygiformes; family Eurypygidae; genus Eurypyga; species Eurypyga helias. Next base: position 187,175 of record NW_010230603.1, read on the forward strand.
GGGGCTTTTCTTTAACAAAGTAACAGGAGGTATCATCTTTCCCTGAGAAGGAATCATTCACTATAAGCACAATGTGTTATTATTGGGATTTTTAATTGAAATGTAAATTCTGGGAACACTCTGACCTAATTTACTCCCAGCAAAAGAGGGCAAAATTCTCATTTTCAAAGCACTATATAGACACTTCACTATTATTAATGAGTCTTGCTCAATGGTCTGGGCCTCTACCATGCTGCAAAGCTGACAGTAGTTTACAACACTCAGCTACGGCATGTTTACACAGCGTGGCTGATTGTTACATCAAGTAGCCCCCTCTGATTTGTTTCTTTGACAAAATATTTTTAAGGAATAGTTTTAAGATAGTTCTAAAATCACAAGTCTCTGTGGACAGTATTCTGAACGCACCGAGAGCAGCAGCAAACTGCAGCAAAGCCTACCTGACCCAGCGCCTGGGAACGTCCACACGCTTAACAGCTTAAATCAAATCAGAACTGTTGGGTTGGTTTGTTTTTCCCTTTTTAAACAAGTTAATTGTAGGCTTGAGAACTTAAAAGTCCAAATAAAACCAAAACAAACCAAAATATTTCCATTACATGTTCACAGTTGAAAGAGACATTTGATTCATAATGTTCCAGATTATGCTTATTTTAGTCTCAGAAGAGCCTTCTTTCTAAGCATTTTCATGCACCAGAGTCCTAACACAATGCCTGTATGTATTACTTGCTTTTATATTATATGTAGCCAAAACTAAAGTCTGTTTTTCAATAAAAATGGCATTCCCCACAGATTTCTTCCAGAAAAAATGATCAAACGTTTGCAACAAGAATGAACATGACAGAAACAAAGAAATTAATGACAACCTAAGAAGAATAAATCTTTAAAAATAGCAAATATCTATGTAAACTTGATCCTATCAGAGATGTCAACACCAATTATATTTTTTACAAACTACAATGTGGTTGAACTAAAGTATGCCTGGCTCTTTAAACGTGCAACACTGGAAAAAACTTTTTTGCTTTGTATTTCCCACCCAGCCTTTTCCTTAGAAGTAGCTTGCAGTAAAATTCACTTTTCTCTCCTTAGTTTTACATATACAACACTTTGGGCACTCACGTTTCAACTAAGAATCTTGAAAATAATTTTAGCCCTCTATTTTAAATTTTCAAGATTCGAATGTGTACATTATAAAGAACTAGAGTTCTTTATAATACTTGTGTGGTTTTGTAACAGGTTTTAAAATACAAAATTGTTTTCTGCAGAGTATTTCACCTTGAAACACAGTCATTCACTGTCATGTTCAACCCTAGTTATCTCTAAAGTCTAACTGTACTTAAATTACAAAAAACATGTAATAAAATTATTTTTCCCTCTGTCTGATAAAAGGAAACACAACTCCCCATGTAATAGAAGAAGGTATATGAGTAAAATTTAATCAAATGAAACAAGCAAAACGTAGCTCTTCTTTCAGCAAGAGGAAAAAAATGACACCTGTAGGGACTAAAAGCATTCCATCTGAAGCCACTACAGTAGTGTGTCATGGCAAACTCAACCCCAGGCTCCAGTAAAACAAATAAGCACCTGTATAATTTTTTAGCATGCAAATACTATTTTGAATTGCAAATTACTATGCATTTACTTACATTAACTAATTTTCTGAGTCTGGGGCAGACTATTCAGCATTTTGCAAGATCGGTCCGTAAACATATTTACTAAGATGATCAGCATGCAACAAATATGCACCCAAAATAAGTAAACAAAGCTTACTGTGATCTTTTTACTGACTGAAGTGGTCACTGAATGACACTAATATGGTAGGAATCTGGACTGCTGAAAAATTAAACACAAGCCTAAAACAGTCAATAACCACCACATGAAAGATAGGCACCTTGACAATCCCATTGTCTTATTCACAACATCCATGTATTATATGAAATCCAAATCTCTAGTTGATATAAACTGTAGAGAAAAAGTCTGAAAGATCTTAACTAATCATCCTTCTCTGGGTATTATCAGATGTTCAGCAAAGATAATAATATTAACTGAGAACAGCAGTCACATAACAATGGGTATACTAATATCCTGACATGGATAGTTATTAAAGCAAAACTACATAGAAGTCCGGCACTTTCTGCAGAAAGCTGAGATCAAAATACAGTTTAACAAAAAGGAATAAAACAATTCTAACATCAGAAAGATCAGTTAGAAGGGTAATAACAACTAAAGAAGAGAAAGGATCACTGATCTTGGAAATCCATAGGGCAGGAATTAAACACTATAATCAAATTGTTTGTGCAACCATTTAGCATCTCATTTTCTTGCTGTGCAAGCTGAAGAACCACTTGAGACAGGCCATCTTGGAGAGTAACGAAGTGCACCAATAACTAACATGGGATTAGAAGAATATTGATAGCCTGTGACAAGCAGCTTCCTGAGAAATGTTTCTTAGTCAAATAGCAGCAATCATTAAATATATGAGGGTCAGTCAATTTAATCTGCTCTTTTTATATGGATTAGTTTAGCAAAGTAACAGAAGAGACAATTAATGCCTCCATAGCTTTTCATGCCATGACACTAGCCCATCATTTTTAAAACAAATACTTGAAAGATTATTTTCTACACTACTGCATATGGCTATATTCATTTTAGCAACTACTAACAGCACAGAAAGGCACTGACTTTATTATGAGGCACTATTATACATTCCAGGAAAACATTACAGTAAAAGTACATACTATCTTTTAAACAAACAGATCCCTAAATATTTTAGATAAAGATTTAAACTCCTATACTTTCCAAACTGAAATCATAATCCACCCCTCTCTGCCATTACTGTTTACCACACAATCATAGAATCATAGAATGGTTTGGGTTGGAAGGGACATTAAAGATCATCTAGTTCCAACTCCCCTGACATGGGCAGGGACACCTTCCACTAGACCAGGTTGCTCAAAGCCACATCATATTTATCATATAAACACTGCCATCAATGAAACATATATAGTGCTTGAATGAAATGTGATTACTGTTCAAGAGTGCAGAAAAGTCCCATAAAAACTTAGGGAAGGAGATAAAGAAAAATTCTCATCACATTCCATAGAAAACTCCTATATACTGAAAAAAACACGTGACCTACTTGGAAAAAAAGAGTATCTTATTATATGCCATAGTAAGGAAGTACACTCAGCTAAAGGAATACCAGTTTAAAGCTGCTGTGTAGAAGGTCAGAGCACTGGCCTACAAAGAATAATCAAATGAAACCCTGGAAGAATTTCTAATAGATAAACTGAAATCAGAATTTGGCCAAGATGCCAAGGCATCTTCAACTCCTGATAGGAAGTGTGAAGAGCCATTTTAAGGCTGGCCGTAAACCTCTTGCAAGCAGTAGCCACCTGTCCAAGGCCAGCAGAGACCATCCAGCAGCCAGAGAATCTGATCCAAGGCTGCATTTCCAACCTGCATGGGTACAGAAAGTTTTGACACTGTTACTGGGTTTTCCAGGATCTCCTCAAGTAGCTGTTCACAGAGGACGCAGCACTTCCGTGCACAGATCTTTCAGCACTACGCTTTTCTCAGGTGTTTCCCTCTTGGCCCTTTCTGACAGTTGTTTGACAGATGATACGAATTGCCTGACACAGATTTTAAAGTCAGATATTTAAGAAAACGAATTACAGCTGACGTCTTTTGTGTAATGCTTTGTGACACAGATAGTTAGGAAGAGTGACACAGTTGGAAAATAATGTAAGCTGAAAGTGTTTGGAACAGCTGGGAATCCAAGGTGACTTTGTGCTGTAATTCAATACTTTCATAATCATTTTGTGATACACTTTCTGGGTGAGATACAAAGCCCAGGAGAGTCAACAGGTCTGTTTCCATTGAATTCTCTGTCCTTTTTATCAAGTCCTAGTGAGACAGCAATTCCAAGACAAAGCATACTCAGCAAAGCTTGTACAGAATTAGATCTCACAATTAGTCTTTCAAACTTCACTTGTTAGTGTTGGTTGCCGAATGTAAATTTCCACCTTTTTTGGCTTTAACAATCTTTTCTTTGAGCTAGAGAGGAAGAGACACCACAAACATTTCTGCCTCATCTTGTACTCCCATAAGGAATTCCTGATCTTTTTTTCCCTAGTTTGTTCAATAGTGAAGTAGGACAAGAGATGAAAACAAGTATGTGCCCTTGATTTTATTCGGGTTGGCAGCAACTGACCTGATGCTATTATTCTGGAAGCTTTCTTTTCATGGCTGTACATTGCCCCAAAGACATCGGTCAATGAAACAGCAGAGTTAAAGGTTGGTCCTCTAACTTCAGTTTTGTTGGTAAAAACAAAACAAACTAACCAACCAACCAACCAACCAAACCATAACACGCACACCCAAAACCACCCCCCAAAACCAAATCAACCTGAAGATTGGGTGGGTACAAGCTGAGTTGTAGATATAAACATAGTATAGCTGCAAATTCTCAACATTATTTGAGACTGTATGCAAGTCTTTTAATGATTGCAATGCCTCTAAGAAAATCAGATTTAAAATAAATATAATACAAAGGAAAATGAGGCCAAAAGTGCATTCAGTGAATTATTAGGTGGTACTAAAGAGTGTGACACTTCTTTTTTTTTTTTATTTTATTTTTGACAGGCAAACTTTAGCATTCAAAGATTTCAACTAGCAGTTGGAAGAGGCACTGAAGCTATGTGTCTTTTCACAGAGACAGTTTCAGACTTGTTCTACAATTCCTTAACAACACATTTTATCAACAACAATTCCTTAACAGACACTGCTGACACCAAGGGCATATCTTTTACTCAGTTAATAATAATTACAAAAAATGGTTTATGAATCTTGGAAGATTACACACTTCACCCCTATAAAAAGACAGAGGACAAGGTTCCAAGAACTCATTTAGACAAATGATATGTTGTGTCCGTTTCATGTGGAGAGGGTATTGGGGTACAAAATATGGATCCTGGTATGCATCTTACTTTTCTTAACTTCAGAATAAATATTTGAACTATTGCAGTTCTGGAACATCATTAGCTAAAAATAGGCATACAACCACTATCATACCCAGGAAAGGGTAGCAAAATCTGGCCCTGTGTTGCTGTGCAACAACTCAGTAAATCTGGCCCTACTTAAGTTTCAGTGGCTGCCAACAGTGTCAAGTATTGCTCAGTGGGAGAAAATAAGGCAAATTCAGCCCAGAGTAACCCACCCAGTTTAATTAGAAAACAAGAATGGAGTCAAATGTTGTTTTAGGCAATAATGTTAAAGTTGAATGAACATTGATACGGGAAACCTTCCATTTATCATCTTGGAATGATCATATTTTAACATGTTCATTGCATTTATTATTTCTAAACATTTCTAAATTCTGACAGTCTATAATAAACATGAAGAACAGAAAGTTTCATCTTGGTTCACTAAAATGGCCTTGTGATTCTTCCCTTCAGCTGCACAACAAAATACTTCATTGTCTTGGGGTGGAGAGATTTAACCCAGAATTGCAGACTGACTCAAACACCACCCAGTGGTAAATAGGAGTTACTACATTACAGCAGCAGCTCTGTTTCCATTACCATCCCTTTACCAGTAAAGTCTTTCAGAAAACTGGACAGAAAAGAAGGCAACTCCACCTCAGATGAAGGCAAAATAGCTAAACCAGAAAACTAATTATATTAGGATGTAAAATTACGTATAAGAAAAAAAACAAACCCCAGCAATTACAGATGCCATTTTATAGCAGACTTGTAATAAATGACCTTCAACAACTTGAGTTAGTGAATCAGTCTCTACAATGAGACAATAAAAGTGACTCCTGTGGATGAACCATGACCTCTACACTGATTGGAACATGAGAGTTATATCTTAAAAACATGCACCATGGAATTCACATAGTCTTTGCATTTTAGTCCTTCTGTATCCCTTAGAAAGCAATGTTCAGCACCACCCAACCTGCCTTTGCAAAATCCTTGCTCCTCTCCACGTGTCCCAACCAGGCTTATACATCTTTTACATAAAGAAAGAAGAAACTAAACAGGCATAACAGAAAGGAAGGAAGAAAACATAGCTGCTCTGTTAAGAAACAGAAAATTGTTGATTTCCTTCTAGACAATCACCGTTCTTTACATCATTTGGAGAAAAGATTCCTAGGAATTACAATGTCATTGACTGTCCTATTGTAACATAGCCAGAAAAAGAGACATTGTTCTTTTCATCCTTCCTCTACCATGTCAGAGAGCCTTGTACTGCAATCAGACTTTCATAAGACACTTTACAAACGTATTACTTGACTGTGTCGCTATACTTCACGCAAAATTCAAAATAAAATCAAACCAATTTGTAATACAACAGCCTAGACCCTCCATTTTTCCTGACTTCAGCCCAATTTCCAGAACATTGATATGATTGCATTTCATATGTTTAACATTGCTTCTACCCATACACTTCAAATCATAGAAAGCTTGCAGTTAGAAAAGCCCTCTGAAGATCACAAAGTCCAACCACCTGCTCAAATCAAGGCATACAAAACATCACATTTATATCATATCATATATAAAAATATTTTGCTCGAGGTTCTCAGTTATGTTTGGCTTCAGTGAAAATGTCCTAATTTACATTTTACTGAACATTTGGTCTTTTTTACAAGTATCGGCAATTCCCTTGGCAGGAGGTTATTTTTATTATTTAAACACATGGAAAACTGAGGCATAGACTTTGAATGCATCTCTCTTTATCATCATTAAGATCTGATGTTCTTTGATGGGGTGACCTCATCAAAATATAAATCATTACCCCTTATTTCTACCTCATATTATAGACAGGGTACTAGCTGAGAAATTCAATTCACTTAATTTAGGATCTTAGAACAAATGAATCAGAAAATTTTATTTCAGAATTTGAGCTATGCATTTCCAAACACAAAACCGAGGTGGTTTCTTATTGTATTTTAATATCTTGATCCTAGAATATTCTGACAGATGTAAAATAAATATCATAAATCATTATTAAAAGAAAGAGCAGCATATTGGTTTTAGTCCTTAAATTGTCAGAACTGTTGATGAAGAAAAGAAAACAGAAATACAAGAACCCAAAAAACAAACAAACTTATAAAAATAATTCATACCTATAATGCTCTGATTTGCCAGGAGTACACATATTCATCCCAGCATGCCTACTCACATGAAGCATGACAGACATCTTCTTGGGAATTCTTACCTTAACATAATGACCTTGTACCTAGTGAGTACTTCAAAATGGCCAACATTGCTCATGATATCCAGGTAGCCTGACAGAACAACGTCTCACTACATTTTATGCAAGTAATGAAACATGGTTATGTCAACACAGTTGTGTTGAATTTAATACAGGCATACAGGAAAGTCTTCATAAGATAGATCATATTTTTAAAGATAGCTATCCATTTGCATATGCATATATTTGTAAAGAAAAAAGGATGTGAATTCAGCTACTGAGGAGTGTTCTACAGTCAATAGTCATGTTGCTAGCAGCCAGGGGCACGAGAGTGTTTCCCTGCATAGGGCTGTGAGGAGAGGCATGCAAAGGAAGGGACCCTCACACCCACAGGCTGATGGAGTGCAGGCACACTGCAAAGGGACTGCTTGGGTGCCCTGCACTGTACCACAGGCATTCTCAGATCCCATCTGCCCCAGCCACAAGGCCACAGCAAAGGAGAGGGTGCCAGAGAGGTAACACCCTTCTCACGCAACTAAATGTGGTGAGTAGGCATGCCCCCACCTTCACATCAAGAGGTACAGCAGCAAGCTTATGTACATGTTCAAAATTATTTTCTCAGAAAAAGTAATATGTCCATTAAAGTTCAGAAAATGCTCACTAAGACAGGTAGCATGAAAGTAATATATTACAGTTGAAATAAAATGTATGCTGACTTCCCCCTTGCAGATGAAACCTCAGTGCCAACAAAACTCCTCTATGCTCCAGTACAGAAATTTACTGCAGGTCTGAATATGACTGGTGACATGGACATCCTCCATCCAAAACCATCATATTCCCTACATTGTTTATATAAATTGTCCTCAGTTTTCTGAGGTAAGAGAAGGCTGGCATCTAAGTTGGCAAAGAACGCAGGAAATAGTTTTTGTTTTAAAGCCATGTGATAGCATAGCCTTTGGCAAGAAGAGAGAGAAGAGGAACAGGAATTGACTAACTCGGTAAGTAGAATGAGTTATATTTTTCACTTGTACCTCAGCAGTACTTGACAGCATTTAACTTCTTCATTTCCCAAGCCTCAAAATGGATAAGAGTAGTAGATAAGCACACAGTTTATTCACATTTTGAATAGCAACAAAGTAATCAGTTACACCATCAACAACAATAAACCAGTCAAACAATAAACCAACTTCAAACCATATTGAAGTTAAATATTGCATTGGAGCAAATACATACATCTAACAGCTGGTAAGTCATACTGCTAGCAGCTTTAGGAAGAAATCACTGCATTGTGTGTTTATGTTTTAGCTGATTTTTAAGTCTTCAGCAATATGATTTTTTTTTAATGGGAAGATAAGAGATTACTTATGCTGCTACAGTGTAGTTTCCTCTGCTGCTATGTTATCATAGAATCACAGAATGGTTTGGGTTTGAAGGGCCCTTAAAGACCACCCAGTCCCACCCCCCCTGCCATGGGCAGGGACACCTTCCACTAGACCAGGTTGCTCCAAGCCTCATCCAGCCTGGCCTTGGACACTTCCAGGGATGGGGCATCCACAGCTTCTCTGGGCAACCTGAGCCAGTGCCTCCCCACCCTCTCCAGGAAGAACTTTTTCCTCATATCCAATCTAAACCTCCCCACTTTCAATTTAAACCCATTACCCCTTGTCCTGTCATTACAATCCCTTGTAAAGAGTCCCTCCCCCAGCTTCCTTGTAGCCCCTTCAGGTACTAGAAGTTGCTATAAGGTCTCCCTGGACCCTTCTCTTCTCCAGGATGAACCAGTCCAATTCTCTCAGACTTTCTTCATAAATAACTACATGAGAAACTGAGTGGCAACTAGGTGCTCATAGCATACTCTTTATGTCCCATACTAATGTTAAAGATCACAGGTCAAGGCTTTTACTTTCACAGTTTCCTATAAAGCTTTAGAAATATTGTGGTATAGTATAAACGGTGCTATATTCCAGACTTCACACAAGCATATACGTACTAGTGTCCTACACCGTGAGACAGTGTATCAAGAGCAAGGGATCTAGCATCAAGACTTCTGTATTTCACTAAGCTCCAGAAGGAGACTGATTACATTCATAATTAGATCCAGGAGCCAGGGGCTCCAGCCACTGAGACACGACTCTTTTCTTGTTTATATCTGATTTACACCAGTATTAATAAAAAGGGAATCGGTACCCTAGATTCCCTTCTTAGTTCTGTAACCAAGCCACTGCTAAATCTGTGCAAACCGCTTAACTAATCTTTTCTAGCCAAGACACTTACATTGCTAAGGAGGTAAAAAGATACCTGTCTCCTTTAAGGGAAATAGTGTTGTCCAATACCTACATTTACAGAATATCGTGAAAGTCCTAAATAAATGGTTCTATTGAAATAAAATCAGTATCACCCCCTTTTGACTGGAGCAGCAAGCCAATGTGTAGGGCGCTCTCTTTCCATTAGGAGATATTGATGATAAAGTTAGCTCCTTCTTTGACACAAATCCTGTTTCCCTGAATGTAGGAGGAATTCAACAACTGGAGATGGTTTCTCTTAATGCTAAGCTTTCTTTTCTCAGCATTTAACTTAAAAAGCTGACACATTTTTAAAGTAAATGCTACCAGCATTAATGTGGTCCTAGCTGATGCATTTTACTGCTTTTTCTTTCTCCTTAAAAGATGGTTTTTTCTGCATTGTTCCCTCCAACGGTTGTGTTAAAACAATACTCTATAAAGCCTCCCTGTCTGCAGCAGTCTGAGAGGCCTCACGTGTGTCTTTGTTTTGGGCAGTGTCACATGCATGAGGTGTGTTGGAGGCCCCCAATGTTTCAGCTACCTGGTTCAATAAAGGAGCTTAATGACTTAGTAACATTCTAAAATGGAGGAGGATGTCAAAGGCCCCAGTTTCAACCTACAGCAGTATTATCATTGTTACAATCAATGAATAATAATAGCATACAAAGACAAACATTTCTTGGCTGTTCTCAAGTAAGTCTAATTTAAAGATGGCACACAACACAAAACATAGAGTTTTATTAACATGAGTTTTACCAGTATGGTGAAGGCAGTTGCACATACTGTTTTGTATAGATACAATTACTGCAGTATTTTGGACATGGCTATAGCTTAAGACACTTCTTACTTTAACAGCTTTGACAACAGTATTTCCTCCTACAGTTACAGTAGTGTAACTCCTGCTACAGTTACAGTAGTGTGCATGTGCTTTGACCAGTGTGGTTTTATCCAGAGGGATACCTATCTACTGGTAGTGTACTTCATTAATTACCTGGCTACGTACAGCTAAAGGAATGAGAATATTATGATACACTGGTGCCATCAGCAGTGCAGGTATTTCTGATGATATATTCTGTAGTACTTCTACCAAACCAAGTCATCCTCTTTTCTTTTTTTTTCCTTCCCACCAAGGGCATTTCAAATTTTTTTTTTTTTTAAGGCATGGTTTTGAATTTTAAACAGTGCCTGCAAGAGATGAGCAAACATTTGTCAAAGTTCTCAACAGTCAAAATTAGTATAGCTTATTAATACTACCTCTAAAACAGTGGTTTTATTTTACTTCTCTTTCATTTCACAGTGAAATCTACTATAAATCCTACCTCAGGGGAAAGAAAAAAAAATAATCAAAGCATCTTGTTTTGTCTTGAGGGGAATTTTGCTCCTCTGCAAGAATAAATAACACAATTAGATTCCTAGTAAGACCACAATATTACATGACATTGTTATTGGACAGGTTGTCTAGCGACTGGTAAATGAGATTTTATTAAGTACAGAAATAGACAAATATGGAAACATCTTTAGGTTTTAGATCCCAAAGACACAAGACATCATTCTTTTAAGCAGGTGTGCCTTCCTGGGCAGCTGCTTAAGATTAGTAAAGTACAAGCTCGGGATTTTATTCCTAAATATGGCTAAAGAATAAAATCTTTAGTCTGGCAAGTTAGAGTCAAACTGCCACAATGAGCACCTGTTGAGAAAGCCCATTATTTGAAGCTGGGGGTTCTGGGTGAAAAGATCACTGTGAATTAATTTTGATTGCTTCACAAAACTCTGCATAACAAATGGTCTCTGACAGGGGTATCAGGGGACTTCCATTTGAAGAGGAGAGAAAAAAGATTTTGTTTCTAGGAAGGTAACATAATCTCTGCAGTGACATTAAAACACACCAGTGGCTGCACTTTCTTGAATCTCTCTTCTGAAACAGATTGTATGTGCTTAGGTTACCAGGTATTATGTTTTGGGAGGGGAAAGAGAAACAATTGATATCAAAATCTTATCTAAAAGATTAGCTAAAAAGAATATGGTCAGACATCCATGAATCCTGAATTGTTAAGGCAGTTATTTGCTCACAAGTTTATTCACAGTCACATTTCTGTGTGTTCTGGATTGCTATATACATTGCCAAAATGGAAAAGGAGAAGAAAATTAATCAAACCAAAGGTTTTGCAGCTGACTAAATACATCAGCAGCTTTCTTGTATGAGTTAACGCTAATAGCAAGTTAAAGTAACACTAAGGATAATAGAAGGATCTAGTAAATATTTCTCTCACCTGGTATACAGGCTATTGAATATGAAGCAGTTTCTGTGTCTCTGAAAAGAGGTTTCCATTTGAAATATACAAAAGTTCTACCTGTCTGTCATCCCCTGATTAAATCTAAGGCCATGCTTACCATCTGTTTGTGCAAATGAAAAGTGTAATATTCCACCAACTACTCTGCATGATCACTTTACTTAAGGGTTTCCTGCAAAATTATTTTCAGTTCATCCAGAGCTTATTTTTAGAACAAAAAGAATCACCAGAAAGCACTATGCTTTTAGCTAATAATCATGATCGTTAACTTTATGCTTGATTTGTCAACTCTTAGCCATTAATATTACAAGAATTACAACTTCTATGATTCCTTCAAAACTGACTGTAAAAACTATATACATACAAAGATGATAAAATGCTCACATTTTTATGTGTGTTCTGGTCTTATGACAACCTGAATTATACCATCATTGGGGTATTAACTGCACCTACACAAAGATTTGGACATGTTTAGATTCATATGGGCACCAGAGGCTTGCATCTATGCCTAGCAAAATCATTGCAGCCATCATAAAGTCAGAATATGGTCACACATGTCATTAAATAAAAATAACAGAAAACTTCTTGATAAATCAGATCCTGTACTTTGTTAATTTATGGTATGGGTAGGAATCACTCTAGTATTGGACCACCAGGCATCTAATCTTTCCAATTTTTGCAGCATCTCTGTGTTACGCTACAGGGCACATGACAGCCACCTGAATGAAGAAATACTGAGGCTGTTCTATTGCATTCTAAAAACAAGACTAATATACTGCCACAATCCCAGAACAAAATATTAGAAGACATCTTCAAGTAGTGATGCTTTGCTGTTGCAAATAAAACTGATAAACTGACTTGTATGGAGTTGAAAGTAAACTCTCTATTGTCCAAATGTATGTCAGCTCCATTTACCTGCACACGCCTTTGACAACACCAGTCCTACAGCCCTCATGTCCAGCCCCTGCCATCCCAGAAACTTCCTAAAGATGGATACACAAGGGAGGAGCTGACCGCACAAAGCCAGTGCCTAGTATAAATCATTTATATTGGAAGGTTTGGGATTTTTTTCACTAACCATTTTTCCCCCCCCCAAGCCTCAGATATCCTGAATATCTCCTAAAAATATCATACGTCTCTCTTTGAGCAATATTATTTATTCTCTTGGTAATGCCATTCTACATCTAATATAAGGCATGAAGGAATGGATAAAAGTGAAAAAAAGCAAAGCAAACCAACAAACCAAAAAACCAACACCACCAAAGATGATGTTTCACCTTTTCCTTTTATTTTTTTTTAAGAGAAAAGTCTTTCTAATAATGCCCCTGTGATTCTATTATAGCACATTCAAAAAGAAAAGCACACTAGAAAAGTATGAGCAGTGGGAAATATGTAATATATCCTGCTTTTTTTCTTCATGTCTCCAAAACAAACTACAAATTTCCCATGTTGAAAAGTTCTTCCTTAAGTTAATAAAATCTGTCACTTTCCATAATGGTTGATTTGAAGAAAGTCCACAGGTGCAGTATTCTGTTGTTCACAGCTTGGGAAGTCAAGGCTTATAATAAAAAGCCCTCTGTGTTATGGTCCTCCTTCCCCATCAATTCACATCAAGTATTATTAGAATCATCTGCCACCTCAGTGGTGCTTCCTCTGTGCTCAAACTGCAGAAGCAACAATGACATTTTACTGCTCTGCAGGTGCTGTTGTGTGTGGTCACAAATGCAGAAGTGTGGCCTGCTATTGTTCTCCAGTAGCACTTTGATCTCAAACACAAAAAGCCACATAGCTGGCTGCCCTATTCATTCTTATGCTGGGTTTATACGAGTGAGAGAAAGAAGAGGTGACAAGAGATGGGCAATCCATAATATTTATTCCAACAAATGCTTCAAATCTTTTTAAACATCATAAGAACACGGCTCATTAAACTACAACAGCCTTGAAATTGTGTTATAAAACCACAAAACAAAAATCAATACTTCTGCTGGAAAGGAGGTAATGAAATATATCGAGTTGTTTGAAAAGTGGTTTGTATGAATCATATTATTATTATGTGCACATCACTTCTACTCACAATACTTAAAGTTAACAAACTAGGGAGTGCTTTCTTTCCCATCGCTTAAACAGGTGTTACAAGGTGGTATTTATCAAAGTTATTTTCCAAACTCAATCCTTCTGCCATAAATAATGCTGGGATATAGGAGGCTTAGTACAGGGAGATCAATTCAATGCATATTTGCTACCTGGGCTTCAGCTGTTGTATTATTTCACAGTCTGATCAATACCGTGCTCCATAAGAGCAAAGGAAAAAGCCACAACATCATGCTGATGAGCCACTGTAGGGTTATTACTGAACCAGAAGGATGTAACATTTCTGATCTTAGTAAAGACTATATTTGCTAGCAGCATTTGACCACTATTAAACAGTTCAACTCTCTATTTCAAGTCTTTTGCAATGCCTTGTCCGGATTTTCAGCAATATTACAGAAACACTTCTGGAATCAACACTCCATCTGCTAAAAAAAAACCCTCTGGAATATTATTTAGAATTCTCTCTCATTTATTTTAAACTAGTGTTATTGGTCTTCGATTGAATCCAGAGAAATATGCTACTTAAAAATATTTTAACAGGCAAGCAATAGTGGCATTAAAAGATGAACACTGAACAGTATGAGATGAAGGAATGGGAAGGAAGCACTCTAGAAGGAGGCCCAAATTATTTGGTTCTCCCAGATGTTAATGTAGGTTACTTACTCAGAAACTATACCCTAAGGTTATATAAAACAAAACACAGGAAAAATTTACCCCTATCCACCCACAGCCCTTCACATACACATATTGTAAACTTACTTTCTTAATATCTTTCTCAGGAAAAATCAACCATAAATACCTGGAAACAATGACAAACAGAAGGAAGAAGACATTGAATAGTAACTAAATGAGACTAGCAAAAGGCTCAGCAGCTACTAGTAGCCACTGTACTCTCACCGTCCTCAGAAATAACCCCCCTATCTGCCAAAACTGCCCATTGCTGCCAGTCTTCTTGTAGTGTGATCAGCAGAGGACAGCAAAAATTTCCCATACCAAAATTCATCCATTTAAAAGGGCAGTACTATATCCACACAAGTGTTTGAAGGATAAGTAAAGAAGAAAACTATATATCAAAAGTCAATTAATGGAGGGAACTAAAAGCAGTTTTTAAGACTTGTGCAGGTGCTTAGATGAACTATTTCCACCGAAAGAGAAAATACATAGTACTAAACAGAGTCCAAACTACACTCTGGGAACCTGAGACCTCTGCACCTCAGATTTGCTGAAGAGAACCACAATGAGATCGACCTTTGACTGAGGACAAACTCACCCAAGAAATTTCCACAGTTGCCACTGCTGTGGCCAAAAACTTCTCTACGCATCACTTCTTACACTATGAATATTGACAGGGTAGACTGAGCGATACATTTTACTGAGCTTCAGCCATTCAGAAGTCTCCTGTACTGGAGATCTGTCCTAATAGATATGCGTCCATCCCAACATTGTAGATAGTTATGGTGGCACTGGGAAGACTCAGAATGCCCACTCACCACCAGAGACCAAAAGCTTAGTTTGACACCCAAGCAGAAAAATCTCGCTTCCTACAGCACGTTAGCTTCTAACCCCAGCTCGGGGCTGGTTCTGCAGAAACTGAGGATGCGCCATCCTGTAAATTAACATCTTGGCTTCCTTTCAGCATGCAGAATGGACTAGTTTCTCCAATTCCAACAGCAATCCTTTCCAAATTATGCTTTGATTTCACTACTTCACTGGAAAGGGAGAAAAGGTGCTACAGCTGGTAGCTATTGATATTTAATCTTAAATTTATTTTAACTTCATTGTTTCCTATAGTCTTGTCTTTCACCAACTTTACTGCTGTTAGAACCTTTTCCACTAACTGTCAACATTACACAGAGCCTTAACCCCTGAGAAAGAAAGAAAGGCGTAAGGGGTGGAATATGAGAGACAACTATTAATCCTGAAGAAAGAGACATATCGCATCACCACAGGACTCCCTGCTACTTCAGAGACTTCTGCAGTAATTAACTGTATAGCAATTTCAGCTGCTTAAAGTAAAATCTCACCCTAGACATATATGGAAATGCAGCAGCCCGAATTTGGCGCTTTACAAAGGTTTAAGAGTGTACCGTATACACATCCTCACAGCCACATCTCATGTCAGATACAGGTGCCTGACCTCATTATGGGTCTATCAGCACATTGTGTCCAGCTTGTAGACATAAAGATTAATCAAATAATAAACTAATTGTTTTCCTTTGATAACAATTAAAAAAATAAAATCATATACAGGGGGGAACTATTGGCCAGACAGGGCAGGCATTATGATAATCTCAGTGTGTTTGTCTGGGATGTCAGCTTGTAACTGTTCACTATCATAGGATCTGGGCCATGATTTTAAGTGACTTTGTGTCAGCATGTTTGAAAAAACTGATTTTCAGACAGAGCAGAAATTTCTAAAAATCATGATTACTTGGGATGGTTTAATTGAGCATTATATAAGTTTAAATAGCAAAATAAAGCATTGAACAAGCTTGAAATTTAGGCCAAGTTACAAGGGAAGGAGTGGAAATTGCTGCCCACATTCTTAATTTCTCCTGTTCTTATTGTTGTTACTGATGTCAATATCTAATGTTCACATAAAAAGAAAGTTTTTCAAGATGAGTAGTAGATAAAGTCAGGGCTTGAGAGGTTAGGTGACAGTTACTTCGGACTCCTGATGAAATGAAATTCACGCCATTCTGTTTCTCCACAAGACCATCAGGGAAAGAACATCTAAATGTAAGCGTAACTTGCTGACTTGCATCACACATGGCCAGCGTTAAAGCCCAGAGTTACCCTTTCAGAAGCAAAGATTGTAATTGCCATACAGTTATAAAGAGCAAATTGGTCAAACAGAGAAAATCTCTCAGAGCACCTAAAAATATTTCCTCTCTTTATCATCATTCCTAGTACTCGGGTAGAGTAGACAATGGACATACCTGTAGCTGCATTTGAACACATGGCTGCGCTACTGTGCTTGTTGCTCTACTCTCTAGGGAAAAAAAAACATCAGGCATCAGGAAATATTATGGACTTGCACCAAAACCAACAGCTGCAGAGGACCCAATCTGCATACTTTATTTCAGTGCAGTCTCCACTACGCCACACAGGTACTAGCCATTTCACATCTTCCTACCTCATACACTACCTCCAACAAACCACGAAGTCACTAAGGCAACAAATCTAACCCTAAACTGCCATACTGTACATCATCCAGCATTTTTATTCAGATTAAATGGAACCTTTACAATCCCCATACTTTGTTTTAGCATTTATTTCATATATGGGGAATATATAAAGAGAACTCATTACCTGATGTCCAGTCTGAAAGTTATCTGTAATAAATATCGCTGAAATTGGAAATCAACTACAGACACTTGTCTACAAGGCAGCATATGCAATTATTCTTTCCTTGTACTGTGCCTGAGAAAGGGACATTTTGTCTACATGGAAAATTTTAAAAGATTGTGGCTACATCCAATAGTTCAGCAAAAATACAGTATCTCTTGGATCTTTTTCAAAAACCAGTGATAAGCATTGTATAACATGGCATCAGTATTTAAAACTTCACCTGATAAGTGGCAAATATTGTGCTGAGGTACCAGCACAGCACACTACTTCCAGCTGTTCTGGTAGATGCTGAAATTCAAAATATCTGTTTTGTATTGGATATCTTATAACCTTCCATATTCCAAGAGAGTAGCCATGTATTTTACTGTAAAAGACCAATCTGAACAGTTTCCTATCTAAATATCCAAAATAAATAAAAATTAAAGGTAAGGGATTACTGCTAGCATCATTTTACAAAAAGCTTCAAGAGATCAGAGCAACTTGGCCAAGATCACATGTGTCCAGAGACAGGGATGAAACCTCCATTTCCTAAATTAGCCCTTCACACTTAACCGCAAGTGAAACATTTACATAAGCCTCCCAGGTTTCAACCTATGCAAAATTCCATTCAACAGCACTAACAATAAAGGAATATGTGTGCAACGAGCTAGTGCCATGCATCAGTAGTTAGAGAGTAAAAACAAAAACAACAAAATCATCTGTTCAAACAGCACCAATGCAGGAATTAAATTTCAGTATTGCTGTCAACTTTTCATGTTCACTAGTGGCTTTTAAGAAAGCCAGACATTTTTTCCTCAATCCATTTTACCTTTTCCCTCCATTTGACAAATATTGATTTTCATTTCCTCCAAGTTTAAGTGCATTGGATGCTATTGTGACTGGTTTGTTTGCTGTTTTGTTTGTGTCCCAGCTTTATTGAGGATGCCAGCATGAATGCATACAGCTTTGGAAAGAGAGAATTGGTTTAATAACTTCTTCAAATCCAGGAGAGAACACAGGAGTACAGTCTACTGTTTTGTATAGGTCAAGTGAGAAAAGTGACTCTAGGTGACTATCTAATGTCAGTAAGGAGACTGCAGAAGTAATAGCCTTGGCGTTTTAAACTGTTATTGCCATGGTCTGTCACAACAGGACAAATGATGGAGTACTCTCCCTCCACTTCAGTGCAAAGTTAGGCACACTATCTTAAAAATGCCTTGGGTGGCATTTTAAGCTAAACCCATTTTGTAGAGAGTTGGCCCTTCAAGAGGTTTGGTTTGGAAGGCAAGATCTCATGAAATTCTGGCTCAAACAAGCTGTAGCTTTATGAATTATTTTCTGGCCGACTCAGATACATACACTCAACCTCTTTTCATAAAGTAATCTCTTTAATCTTTGTGAACCTGCCTGGTGCATTTTGAACACCTTCCCTATCTTATTCACCAGTTGAGAAATCATTCTGTCTTTGCAGTAATACGAATAAAGAGTGCTTATGTCATCTGTTCCACCCATTCAAATATCGGTGGTTGTGTGTGGAATCCGAGTGGACAGAAATAAACACCTGGACTTAAAAGGAAAGACAGTAACACCATAAACTGCCACAGACACTTTAACAGAAATCATCTGTGCAGTGCTCAGACATTCATCACCATTAGAAGCCAAAATAAGTTGAGCTGATTTAAGCAGGGGGTTAATTTAGTTTAAATGTATCAGCACCACAGGTCTGTGCTGGTATTAACAGGTCCCCACAACCGACTAAGTAGAACTAACTAGTGATGTAACCATCACAAACAGCCTCGTTCTCATCAGCAGGTCTGATGTAAGTTGCCAAAAGGACTCAGTATTCAGCCTAGACACGTAAACAAACACATAAACTTTTGAAATATTTTCTGTCTCTATATACATATAATTTGCTCTTCTTTGGATCCTCTAACTAACAAAGATAGGAGTTCCTATGAAAGCATATTTAGCACTGAACACTTACCCACTCAGTTACTCCAAATATGAAACAAATGTTAGCTTTGCTATGTATTAACTGACATTTTAAAATCCTGATGAAAGGAAAGCAATTCAGACTTATTCACTGCTAAAAGAAGCTAATTTTCAAAACAGGCACTGCTTTGCAAAAAAAATCTTAACATTATTCATCTGGTTAGTCTCACTGGCTCTGCTTTGAAATTACTTTTCAAGGAAAAAATGGGGAAAAGAAAGAAAGTGGTGACCAGCGGGGTTAAATCCATGATAGTGTGCCAGACCACTCCATTCTTTGCTTTCCATGTTCAATCCTAAATACTGCTTCTGTTGCACCACCTGATGCCAGGTGCTGCAGGGCTTCTGCTACACCCACCTGACACTGTGATGCTGCATTTTTAAGACCTTTAAATAATGAAACTAGACCTCTGCACTCCAGCACTGCCCTGGTCAAAAGAGCTGTCTGTACAGATGATGTGAATGTCTGCTAACATAGAGAGACTTCTTACTTCTTTGAAATGAAATGGCACCAGAAGTTTCAGGGCTGATCGCTCCAGTGAGGACTATCCTTACGAGCACTGGTAACAAAGTCTAACATGGGCATGGACATGTCTTTGGTCCTCATCTAGTCTGAACTTAAACTGCTTTCCAAAAGTGTCATTAACTTCTGGAAGTTAAGAAGAGCCTGCAATTCGGGTTAGTTGGTTAGCTGCTATAAAAAAGAAGATGACGTCCTTACTCTACAACTCTCCAGTAGTCCTTCTCTCCGTATGCTGAGTCAGCTGCATGCAAGATGCTGGCCCCACCCACCACGTAGAGCATCACAGAGAAGGTCTTCAACCCTTCAGTGTATGTTATTCATCAGCTCCCTCAGTCCCAGACTTGAGCGCTTAAGAAAATGTCTCTTTCCTGCTCTCTTATTCTCCCTCTACTGCTCCTCTTCCCTAACATTGCAAGATTTTGCCTCTCAAGAAATTTAGCATGTACATTCAAAAACATGTGTCTAAAGAATAACAGAAGACAAAATGGAAACCAAAGAAAGAGACCCGTGGTAGGACAAAACTATAGCGTACTTTGAAACTTTATTTTAATCATGGCCATGCTTACACTTCACTTACCTCTAAAATAATCCAGCCACCGCATGTGGTTCAGAGCCTCCCATGTCCCCAGAACCAGGAGATCTTCCTAAGGAGCAATCACCACGAACTCACCATCTTCCAGGCATCTGCTAGGCCACTGCCAGTAGGGACAGAGGGACTGTCTCAGGGTAGCCATTCTGATATTGACTATAACCTGGATGTAAAAAACAGAATTATCAAATCAGGAAACTGAACATAAGCACAGCTGTCAGTAATTCTGTTCTCAGTTGAAGTCGCATACTTTCTAATTTTTTTTTTATTCCTATTAAAGTTAGTATTTCCAAGCCTCTACTCCTCCTTAACTTTTTGTCTAGGGATAGGTATTTATACAAAAGACTGTATTGGAAGTCGCAAATTTTTAATTATTTTTTTTTATTCCTATTAAAGTTAGTATTTCCAAGCCTCTACTCCTCCTTAACTTTTTGTCTAGGGATAGGTATTTATACAAAAGACTGTATTGTGTATATGAAATCTTTTAAGTCATTATATTTCAATTCAGCAGTTGAAAGACATATTGTTTCTGGCTTGTATAAATAACTTTACCCACTTATTTGTAAAACATTATTTTAACTTCTGTCAACTCATATTCATGATAGAAGGAAACCAACTAGAAGAATATTATTTTGATTAAAAAAAAAAAAAACAACAGGGATAAAACTGGAGAAGTACTGAAGACTGGCAGGGAGATGGCGAAAAAGAACTGTCACACTGCAAAATCACACCTTCTCCTGCCAAGGAAAACTGGCCTCCTGCAAAGACACAACCAGGTAGATTGTGACTTCAGGACTCCCAAAAGCAGGAAGCATGCCCCAAAGAAAAAGTCAAACCAAGCAGCAACTGTTGCATTTTGATGGTCAGCAAATATTCTATCCAAAGCAGTGTTGGAGAGGTTTGTTGCCCTCTGCAGCAGGGAGGGTTTGCAAGCCGTCCCTAAATCTCAAACCACAGCCCACCCTAGGAAGCAACACCGAAATTCACCTGATTTTTCCCTGACAAGAGGGTTTAGGATTTGATTGTCATCAGCGCACGAATTAAGCCGGGCGATTTACTGCTCCCCTGCCCTTCCCACCCCTGCCTCGCAAAGAGAAACCTCATTCCTGCCCATCCGATGTGCTGCCCTGATTCTGCTCGTAGAGTGGGTCCTTTTGATTAGCCCTCCACGCCCTTTTCAGCCTTTATTCCACCTGCCCATCTCCCGGGTTTGCCCCCGGAAAGTGAAGCGGCCACCCGCCGTGGCCCCGCGGCAGGAGGACAGCGCGCTCTCAGCTCCTCTCTCAGTCGCCGCCACGTCCCCGCTTCCTCTGCTCCCTTCGGTATGCGGGGGAACCCCCAAATTCACGGCGGGAGGAGCAGCCCCGGTGCGCCCGGCTGGCA
>NW_010230603.1:208874-209399 GCF_000690775.1 Eurypyga helias
GCCGCCCCCCCTCCGGCTCTTCCCAGGCCGACAAGTTTCGCACGCTATCAGCCCAATTTTTAAATAAATCACGTCTGATTCCGAGTGAAGAAAATTACTCGGGCTGATTAAACGAGTGCGCTGAACGATAGCTGGCGCTTAGAAGAAAAAAAAAAAACCCACAAACAACAAAGTACACCCCACTGTGCTTTATTTTAATGGGTGATAAAATTGCGATGTGCGAGAAGGAGAGGGAAAACAAGCAGAGGAAGAAAACTTTGTTGCTAATGAGAAAAATGCGGCCGCGCAAACTAAATTGTAAAGAAAAAAAAAAAACTATTCCTGAATTAGGATTAATTCAACGTCTGTGAATGGGAAATCCTGCGCCGGGTAATTGCAGGGAGGTAGCGCGGCGCCCAGCTGCGAGGCGACGCGGGCACCTTTGTGCGCTCGCCAGGAGACAGCTCTAGCCAAAGGTAACTTCCCCCGTCCCCACGGCCTGGTGTCAAGTAACGGGAAATTTAACGTTCGAATTACTCCCCTCGC
>NW_010230604.1:0-3059 GCF_000690775.1 Eurypyga helias
CACCGGTCTCTATTCCTCCTTTTACCCCGTCTTCCTCTACTTCTTCTTCGGGACATCCAGACACAACTCCGTGGGTGAGCTGAGGGATGGGGATGGTGGGGAGGGAGCGAGGATGATGGGGGCAAGTCTTCATCCACAGCACGGCATTACCACATCAGCAGCTGGGGGGACCTCTCTTGCCCTTAATTTGCCCCAAGAAGGTGGTCGGCCGTACCGAAGCCAAAGCACAGGGGGTGCGCTTTGAGCCTGGCCCATGGGGACGAGTGCCTCTGGACCTCAGCAAGGTCCTGGTGCTGGCCCTGGTCTCTATGCCCACACCCTGCCTGTCCCCAGGCCCCTTTGCTGTCATCTCCGTCATGATCGGGAGCCTGACAGACTCCCTGGCACCCAGCGAGAACTTCCTGGAGTCCGTCAACGGCACCAACATCACGATAGTCAACGAGGAACTACGCGACGCTGTCAGGGTGGAGCTGGTGGCCACCATCACTGTCCTGACAGGCATCTTCCAGGTAAGGGGGCCCCAGCCCCACCTGGCAGGGAGCGGGGGGCCATGGTGCCCCTTGGCCGTGAGCTGTGGGTCACTCCTCCTGCCGCCTGTCCTTCCAGGTGGCCCTGGGCCTCCTGCAGTTTGGCTTCGTGGTGACCTACCTCTCAGACCCACTGGTGCGCGGCTACACCACCGCTGCCTCCGTGCACGTCCTCATCTCCCAGCTCAAGAACGTCTTTGGGGTGTCCCTGGGAGAGCACTCGGGGCCAATCTCGCTCTTCAAGGTGAGTGGGAGTTTGCTGCTGCCCTGGGACCCCCAAGCGCTCACCTGTGGGGCACACAGAGGCCCCCTAAAACCTGTTGGGGAGGCATCAGCTTTCCTGAGCCTGTTCCCTCCTGTGTCCTCTAGACCTTCATCGAGATCTGCCAGAAGCTGCCAGAGACCAATGTGGGCACCCTGGTGACGGCCATCATTGCCATGGTGGCCATCTTCATCGTCAAAGAGCTCAACCACAAGTTCGCTGCCAAGCTGCCGATGCCCATCCCCATCGAGCTTATCACGGTACCCAGAGATGCCCCCTCTCCCCGTGGGGATGCAGCTGTGTGTGGCCCTGTCCCCTCCAGGGCTGGGAGGGGTAGGATGGGGGGCCATGGCGAGTGCAGCTCCAGGGCACATGCCTCCTCCTCCTCCACGGTCCCTGTGCAGAAAGGCCCTGCCTCACTCCCGCCATCCTCCCCCAGATCATCATCTCCACCGGCATCTCCTACGGCGTCAACCTGAACGCCAAGTTCGACATCTCCGTGGTGGGCAACATCCCCAGCGGGTGAGCAGGGCCGGGCGGTGAAGAGGGGCTGTGCCAGGGCACCGTGCTGCCCATGGGACCCCCTTTTTGATCCCCATCTCCACGTCTTGACCGTAGGTTGAAGCCGCCCGTGGTCCCTAACGTCAGCTACTTCGGGCAGGTGGTGGGCAACGCCTTCGCCATCGCTGTGGTGGGCTACGCCATCTGCATCTCCCTGGGCAAGATCTTTGCGCTGAAGCACGGCTACAAAGTGGACAGCAACCAGGTGATGCTCTGACGTGCCAGGCCCCTTCCCGGGGTGAACAACAAGCTTGTACTCCTCGCAGCCAGGGGAAGGCACAGGGCTCACCCCCTGCTGCCCTGTCCATGCAGGAGCTGATCGCCCTGGGCCTCTGCAACTTCCTGGGGGGCTTCTTCCAGTGTTTCGCCATCAGCTGCTCCATGTCACGGAGCCTGGTGCAGGAGAGCACAGGGGGCAACAGCCAGGTGGGTCTGGGCTGCACTGCCTCCCTCCGTGGGGCTACACCAGGGGCAAGGAGCACAGCGGGTGGGGGGGGGCTCACCGCTCGCCTCCCACTCTCCTTCCCCTCAGGTAGCCGGTGTCATCGCATCCCTGGTCATCCTGGTGACCATCCTGAAGATCGGAGAGCTCTTCCGGGACCTGCCCAAGGTACACGTGGTCCTGTGCCACCCCTGTGCCGGTCCCATGGCAAGGTGGTGTGGCAAGGGGACAGCCAGGGGGACAGGCAGGGGGACAGCCCCTCCCAGACTTGCCCCCAGCGCCCTCCCAGCCGCAGGGATTTCTCTCCTAGGCCATCCTGTCTGCCATCATCATCGTCAACCTCAAGGGCATGTTCAAGCAGTTCAATGACATCTGCCTGCTCTGGAAGTCCAACCGGGTGGACCTGGTAAGGTGCTGACCAGCCCCGGGGCTTTGCTCTTGTCCCCGGTGGGGGTTTCTCCACCCTTCCCAAGGCTCGCGGGTGCCGGCGGGGAGGCCGTGCCGCAGCCGCCTGCGTTCCCTCTCCAGATCGTCTGGATTGTGACGTTCGTGGCCACCCTCACGCTGAACTTGGACATCGGCCTGGGGGTCTCGGTGGCCTTCGGGCTGCTCACCGTCATCTTCCGCACCCAGCTGTGAGTTCAGTGGGGCTGGGGCCAGTGCCACGTCCTGGGGGGCAAGTCAAGCCCGTGGTGACCACAGCCCCGCGCTCTGCTCCCCGCAGCCCCCGCTACTCCATCCTGGGGCGCATCTCCAACACCAGTGTCTACAGGGACGTGGCCGAATACCAGATGGTAACAGCACCGGGGGGCAGGAGAAGAGCTGCCTGCAATGGGGGGGCAGTTCAAAGCCCCCTCGGGGGCTGTTGGCCGGGGAAAGGAGTGGAGAGCATTTTGGGGGAGGGCGGGAAGGGGCACAGGGGGTCCATCCCTGGGGTAGCCACTCCCCATCTGGCCGCAGGCACAGGAGGTCCCGGGCGTGAAGATCTTCCGCTCCTCCGCCACCCTCTATTTTGCCAACGTGGAGCTGTACGCTGAGGCGCTGAAGAAGAAGGTAGGAGAGCTGCCAGACCCCGGTGCTCCCCGGGGGTGGCGGTGGGGCGCCTGGGGACACAGGACTGCCCTGTTTTCCAGAGCGGCATCAACGTGGACCGCCTGATCGAGAAGAAGAAGAAGGCCCTCAAGAAGCTGAAGAAACAGCAGAAGAAAGCAGAGAAGGAGAAGGCAAAGAGGAAAAAGGTGTTTTCCTGCGGCAGGGGACCCCCTCC
>NW_010230604.1:3076-4246 GCF_000690775.1 Eurypyga helias
CCTCGTCCCGCGCGCAGCCCGCGCAGTCGCCCGGCTCGGTGGCTCGTGGGGCTCAATTTGGGCCACTGGGTGAGAAGAGGCACTGGGGCAGAGCCGGGCCACAGCATCACACCCAAGGTCGGCGCAGAAAGCCAGGCCGTTAATGATTAGGTGGTGGAGCCAATGAGTCATTAGCCGTTGGGTGAGTTAGTGGGAATTAAGAGTGAGAGCAAAGGCTGAGCTGGTGCCAGCTAATGAGGTCAGCTCTGGAGAGGGTCACTGGGGGGAGGGGTGGGTCCAGCAAGAGCCCAAAAACTGGGTGAAGGTGTGAGCGAGGCACCCACTCCCGGGGCACCCAGTGGGGACACTGCCCAGCCAGGGGTGCCACCAGTGCCCCCAGGACGAGGCCGGGTCTCCCTCCCTCCCCCAGGACACAGAGGATGGGCGCAATGGTCCGGGCGTGGTGGTGATCGATCTGAGCCGAGCGGAGGGCAGCGCACCCCCCAAGCCCACCCTGCGCACCCTGGGGCTGCCCCAGCCCAGCCTGCACGCCATCATCTTGGACTTCAGCCCCGTCAGCTTCGTGGACACTGTCTCCATCAAGATCCTGAAGAATGTAAGGGGCTGGGGAAGCAGGTGGGCCAGCAGCCCTGCCGTGGGTGTCCCCAGGGCCCTGCAGGGTGGCCCAATGGCTGGTCTTCCTGGGCAAAACATGTTTTCTGGCATCTGCAGATCTTCAGGGATTTCCGTGAGATAGAAGTGGACGTCTTCGTTGCCAGCTGCCCGGGTGAGGAGGTTCTACAGAACCATCAGCCCCTGCGCAGCCCTTCAGGACACCACTGCTGGCCTGGGGCCCCCTCTATGGTGTCCCCAGCCCCAGGGGACGGGTGCCACAGTTTGTCCCAGGGATCCAGTCAGAGCCCCGCAGCCCCTGCCAAGGCAGCTGGAGCCCTGGTGATGATGGCCTTGGTGCCCCCGCAGAGCGGGCGGAGGGAGGTTCCTCCAGGTGGGAGGTGGGTGCCACAGCTTCGGATCCTTCTCCCTCCACAGCATCCGTAGTCACCCAGATGGAGCGGGGCAACTTCTTCGGCTCGGCCATCACCAAGCACTGCTTCTTCCCCTCGGTGCACGACGCCGTGGTCCACATCAGCCGGGAGCGGCGCTGGGCCTCGGTAAGCACCCGGCCTCGCC
>NW_010230605.1:0-9151 GCF_000690775.1 Eurypyga helias
TCCGAACTGCCCTCACGCCGCGCTGCCAGCTTGCACTCGTGTGTGAGCCGTGTAGGCGAAGGCAGCCAAAAGCCTGGTGTCTAAAATGCAAGGAGTGCCTGCTGTAGTCTGGTGTCTGGTTTAGCCTTATCTGGCAATTAAGTACCACTTTGTCGCTCGATCACCTTCCTTTTCCCTTCCCCCCGGTGCAGGGGAGTCGGAAAAAAACCCGAGGAAAGCTCATAAAAGTTTGAGATAAAACCTATTTAATAATATAAATGAAAAATACTGTAATACCTACTAAACAATACTGCTACTATTAAGTAATTAAAGCAATAGAAAATAGTACTGATGTTACAGTAGCTCACCACGTGCTGACAGACACCCAGCCAGGTCCCAAAGCAGCCCAATTCCCCAACCCACTAACAAAACCTGCTCTTTGCTAACAACTGTGCCAAGACCTAACAAAAGGAGCAAACGACCCAGCTTTTCAGGTATCCCAAAAGCCTTAACGATCTTCCTGGCAAATGACCCAGCTATCAGGTAGCCCAAAAGCCTTAACGTTCTTCCTGTCCCCAGCCTGATCACTGAGGCTGACATACCATGAGATGAAACATCCCTTGGCCTGGCTGTTGTGGGCTGGCCAACTCTGTGCAGGACAGGAGCTTGTTACTGCTGGAAAACAGCACAACTGGGAGGACAGTAATTGTAAAATGGCTTCGCTAAGGTAGACTTATAAAAACAGATATGCAAGTTGTATTGCCTGTACAGGCTGCTAAGGTTAAGTCATTAGTTAATTCAGAATCGTCAAGAGAATCAACGTAAACAACTGAAATAGTCCAGTCCCTATCACTCAGCTATGAGCCTACTCGTAAGGAGTAACTTGGATCACTTCTGTCTGCCTTCCTTTTCTTGGTTTTCTCAACTGTGGTTTCATTTCTTCTTCCATTCTTTTTTCACACTTTTTACTAGTTCTTTGTCAACTCATGGCAATAAACTAGCTACCGTAAGATACGTTTTCTCATTTGTGTTTTTTAAGTGTTCTGAGAAAGACAAACCTTTCAATATTTGGTTGGGGAGGATGCCTCTATTATTTTGAGGATTTTTTTTTTTAAAGGTATCCCTACAAATTCTCAGTTGGGAAGTAAATTGCCTTTGGTGGGAATCGTGAAAGTTGGGGGTCAAAATTTTATTTACTTACACTTTTAAGGAATTATGCTTTTAACTGCAAGTCATCTGTCTTTTGTGATGTGTTAAAAAAACCCAAGAAGAATTAAACAGTGAAGTAAATGGCTGACAACTTCCCACATGAAACTATGTGGAATACCAGATGATGGAAGAAAGGCAGGAGCTGCTGGTCACGTGACTTAGACTCATCATTACGGAGGAGGTGAAGTGAATGCAGCAGCAGCGTCTGCTCCCTTCCACCGTATCCTCCCTTTTGGTGTAACAGGCAGGTCTCCTCTGTCCCCGTTAAGACCACGATAGGTATTTCAGCTTCTCCTTGGCATAGCAGCGATAGCAGGTAGCTAGACTTCCAAAAGCGGTTGCTTCTGCTCTTCTTTTTTCATGCTGTTGTCAAAATGAGTTCACCAGGGCCCAGCTTTTTGAGACGGAAGAAAGTGTGTGATTTGTGGTGAAAATAGAAATTCCACAATTTCCTTCATTTGGTGTTTTTCAGTCATAATGTCGTGATTTAACTCTGGCCAGCAAAATACCACAATGCCGCTTTTGCAGCTTTCCCCCCTTCCTCCAGCAGAGGGGTAGAATTGGAGGAAAAAGACAAAGAAGATAGTAAAATTGAGATAAGAACTATTTACTAATTCAATCTAAATGAATATATACAAATACTACTAATAAGTAAGTAAAATAAAAGAAAATAAAATATGATACAATTGCTTACCACTGGCCGAGCGATGCAAATCCAGGTCCTGAGAATTGACAGTCAGAGCTGGAGCCCAAGAGCGATCGCAGCAGAGTCCGAGTGAAACCGGTCAGTGATAGCACAGGAAAGGTGACAGGCCCACCAGCTCACTCGTGAGTTAGCAAAGCAGCTAACATAGGAGTTAGAGAGAGTGAAGAGAGTGTAAGAAAGTGAAAGTGTGATGTCCCTTGAACCCACTCCTGCCTGTGTACTGAGTGTGATGTGCTATGGAGTGAAATACTCCCTTGGTCAGTTTGGGTCAGGTGCCTGAACTGTGTGTCCCTGCACTGCCTGTAGCGAGACCGTGAGAGCTGGGAACGCAGCTGCAGGATCAGAAGCAGAGAGAGACCTTAAATTTGGAGCAGGCATTCCCCAGCACCTCATCTAAATCCAGGAACACAGCTTCACACCAGCCACTGTAAAGACAGTTAACTCTTTCCGGGCTAAGACCAGCACACGTCAGAAAATAACTTTGCTTTTGCCGTAACTGTGTCATTCTCTCTGCTTCTGTCAAACCCCGTATGCCCGTGTGTGTTTGTTGGAAGCGAGGTAGAACTTACGCAGCCGCACAGGGGATTGCCAAGCATGGTGGCATCAGCTCCGATGTGGTTAGTACACATAAGGAACAGCACTGAGCTCAGGACTTTTCCAGTTTTAGTCACACACAAAACAAGGGCTGCACCATAAGTCAGAGAGCACTTCCTCTATTTTTTTCTATCACTCTGAAGAAAACTCCTTTGCCACACCAGAAGTTTCACTCGCTGTATTCAGTGTCTGGTTTGATCCTAGCTCCTCTCCTGACTTTATTCCTTTTGTCCGTGCTGAGACTACAGCGAAGGGTTGTGTGTCGGATTCCTTTAAACGCATTCAAACCTAGTCAGAAACCACTTGTTCTTCAAAGTGAGTGAGACTGTGAAACAATGTTTCTGTGCTAATGGCACTGCGAAACTTTGCCTTTTCCACGCGTTCTCAGTGTGAGCCATGTGATCGTGGGAGTGAAGATGAGTGCTGCTGCACAGATCCAAAGTCATTTTGCCTGGAGTTACATTTGTGAAATGCTTTCACTGGAGCACTTGGACTCTCTCCCGAGGCTCTTTTGCATAAGCAGCAGACTAACATCTGCGTCTTGTCCACAGGCACAGAGTTCTGCTAAACCTCTTCAAGTCTGAGAACCGCTGCAAGTCCCACCCCCAGCTATGTTTGTTGTATAAGGAAGGGAGGAAGGGCCATCAGATTATGAGCATATGTATCTTTCTAAAGGTTGGCAAAGAACATTTCACCTCGGAGGGGGAGAAGTGTAAGGAGGCTGGGTGAATAATTCACGCTGGGGTGCGACAGCACATTGAATCCCTGGCAACTCCTATGTACTCAGAAGCTGAAGATGCTGCTTTGTTACATCCTTATGTGAAGGAAGTGAACATCTTGTGTTCAGTAGGTGCAAAATTACATATGAAAATTGTAAGAACTGTTCTTCCACCAAGTGGATTGGTGGAATTGCGAGAAGGAGCTGTATAAAAATTCTGACATTGTGCTGCTGAGGTGTTGCTGAAGCCTGACTTGCTGTGGAGATATTGCATCCCTGCAGTATTTGCTTTGAGAGAGGTGGGTCCCTGCTGAATAAAGAAATACACTTAACAAGCTTCAGCTGTTTTTTCGTGTGTGTAAGTAACGCAGTATTCCACATCATTAACCCTGCCATTTCCTACCTGCCAGCTGTAATCTGGTAAGCCTGTTACCAAGACAGTTCAGGGTTTCTATTGGTTTTGTAGTCCCTGAGAAGCGGTAGTTAGTTCATGTTTGTACACTAACGTGGCTGTACACAGTATTTACTGAGGGGCGCGATATTCGTACTCTCATATCACATCTCTTGCAGACTAGTCCTTTTGCCACAGAAGCCAAAGAAACAATGGAATGTATCCGGGAATTTCCTGAACACTATAAAGTTATTCTGGATAGACTGAATGAACAACGTGAGCAGGACCAGTTTACGGATATCACTCTGATTGTCGATGGTACGTACAGGCCTGAGAACCAGTTGGTACAGAGAGAATTCTGAAAGCAGTGCTGGGAAGCTCTCGGATTTGTCACAGGTCAGCTGTCAGACTGGGCTGCTAACAAATTCTTGGGTCTGTACCGCTGTGCAAGTTGCTTGCGAAGTTTCGTTTAAAATCTTGGGTTAAACAGAGCTTCCAGAAGCGATCAGTAGTTTTGCTTCTGCTTTTCCAAAAAAGGGGCTAAATATTTTCAGAGAGACACCCGCTTTGAAACTGCTGTACTATATTTAACGTGTTGCCTAAGGATTTCCAAAACAATGTTAAAATATTTTTCCCTAGCTTGAGCTGACTGGTTACATGCAGAGGACTTGTACAAATATTGTGTTTAAAATAATTAAAAAAAAACCCCAAACCCGACCCAGCAACAACGAAAGAACCCACCTTGAAATAAGATTTACTACTTGCTTCTCTGGTATCTGCCTACCATTTTAATATGTAGTTAAAATAGGGTAGAAGCTCTCACTTTCCTTTTCATATGTGTTCAAGGACGTAAGTACTAGTTTAAAAGGACAACAGAGATGAAGTGCTTCTTATCTCCACAGGAGAGGTGGTGTCTGATAGATCACCTGAGATTGTTTTGTGTCCCAAACACATCTTAGAACAGATGAGGACTTCAGGGAGGGTAGGCGTTGTCCACTGGGACAGACATGGCTGAAGGAGTACCACAGGATCTTTAGAGGGATAGCATAGCAAGGATGCACTTGAAGAAAGAGAGTCCTACAGAACCTGATTGGAAAAAAGTAAGCAAATGAAGAAAAAATGATTCCTCGGGAAGTCCCATCGTCTGGCAGCACTTGCACAAAACTTATCCTGAATGTTTGGTCCTGCTGTGCTGTTATCAGATCCATATGCCGACCTCAAAGTTCATCTTCTGCGCGGCTGTGTAGTTCTAATCCATGCTGCTTCTCTTATGTCTGTCCCGTGGAGCCTTATGAATGTTCATGCCTGCACCAGGGAGAAGGCAGCACAGTGATGGGGAATACAGAGTCTGGAAAACAGGGAGAACAGAGCAGAACAGCTTCTGTTCTGCAACAGCGTTTATGCTGGCAGAAGCGGTGGTAAATTACATCAGACTGTAAGGGCAACAAAAACCAATGAGAACCTGAATAAAACCTGAGAGCTGGGCCTTAGACATACAGGGAAAAGTATGCACGAGAATTTCCCATGACTTAAGTATCTGAAAGGAGAAACACTGGAGTGAGTGAGTCCTCCAGTTGATGGAGCAGCAGAGCTTCAGCAAGGTCAGTGATGTCAGCAAGGGTCTGCCTGTGACGGGACAGGCTAGTATGCTATATGCTGCTGGAATAGATTTGCAGAGTGGGTGGTCTCTGCTGTTTCTGTACTTATTCTGCACTGAGTGAGGAATATGTTATCCTAATCCTAAATTTTTGCCTCTCTTTGTAGGCCACCATTTCAAAGCTCATAAGGCTGTTCTTGCTGCCTGTAGCCAGTTCTTCTACAAATTCTTCCAAGATTTCACTCAGGAGCCCTTGGTGGAGATTGAAGGTAATGGGATTTGTACAAATAAGAACTTTCAGGGTTGTGTGCTCCAGCTGGAAATTAATGTAGTGTGGTATGGGCTTACATACGTGCTTGGTCATGCCAATTAGCTTTCTAGATCTCAGCCCTTGAGCTGTTCTAAGGCAGCTACCACCACTGGAAAAAAAACTCCCTTTAACAAAAGTTAAAAAGAAAAAGAACAGTCCTGAATTAAATGTTTTGGAGGGGCAAGTGTAATGTTCAGTGGGCTGCTTTTTTTTCTTATTTCCCACCCAACACATGGTTGATGGAGGTCAGGGAGTCCCTGTATGTTGTTAGGACTAGCAGCGTGACATATAATCTTTTCCCTGATAAGAGCCATTCTGGTCAGATGAAAAAAGGCTGCCAGTGATGGCCAGTGGCAGATGCTTTGGCTGGGTTGTAAGAACAGGATAGATGTGAAGCAATACGTACGTGGTAGGCAGGGAGCAAATTCCGGGAGCAAAACTTCAGCCTCCAGTAACTCACTGCTCAGAAGTCGAGAGAGAGAGGTTGTATTTTTGTGTTTAAATCTATACTTTCATTATTCAAACAGCTTTTCGTCTGTCTTAGCCTTCCTTTTATCTTTCTTGTGGCATAACTCTGTAGTTGTTCCAGATTCACATGTTTCTATAGCAGACTTTTTATTCCAACATGAGCCTTTTAAGTCTGTCATCTTCATGAAACTGGCAGCTACGGTACTGCAAGCAAAATGGTGAGCAGGCAAGCGTGCAAGATTCATCAGATAGATGAGACTTGAAATTGCTAAAAGAAACTGTTGTTTTTCTTGCCTGTGTACAGGTGTAAGTAACATGGCATTTCGTCACCTAATTGAGTTCACCTATACAGCAAAACTAATGATCCAAGGCGAGGAAGAAGCAAATGATGTTTGGAAAGCAGCTGAGTATCTGCAGATGTTAGAAGCGATCAAAGCACTTGAAATCAGGTAAGAACATAAGCCTCTTTTTTTCTTTCCAACACTGAACTGTAGAGTCAGAAGAATCCTTTTACGAGAGCTGGCTGTCAGTATTTTGCAGAGCTGTTCCTTATCCTGTAACTTCCTAAACTTCTGTGGGATGTTATACTCTCCTAATATGAGATACAGGGCAGAATTACACAGGCTGAAAAATGAAAGTCACATTGTTTGAGCTGGAACTTAATGACAAGTGACATGGCTGGTAAATGTTGCAGATATTGTAGGGTTGTGACTTTGTGGTAACTAATACCAGGTCTCTGAGTCACCTGACTGCCCACACCTGATTGACAGCTGGCTGCACAGTGATGATGTGCCTCGGGTAATTAGACCACATTAACAAGCTTGTGCTGTTTTATTTCATGCAGCTTTCTGCTGTTTATGAGAGAATAAGCAGTGATGTTAAAACTTCTTCCTGCAAAATTAACCTGGCAAACTTCTTGAATTAATGTAACTGTTATACTTGGGTTTATGTGGGATCAGTACTTAATCAAATGTTGCTGTGGCACCTTTTGTCCAGTACCAGGAAATGTACTTCATTGTCAGACTCCAACCTGAGAAAAGCAGGTGCCAGTCCCATCACGCTCTTGTTCCTCCGCTTGCTTCACTTTGACAAAGTGCTGTCATATTCTCATTCCTTCTCCATGTTACACTGTTCCGCTGGCATGAAGCAGAGCGAGGGGGAAATAAATGCTCCCAGCACTACGGTTGTTCTTGCTTGCTTTTCTAGACCTACGGATAGTTCTTTGCATTCGAGCTAAGGAGACACTATTGCTTTCTTTTTACCTCCCCACAGACATGTTGGCCAAGGAGAGCAATATTGGCCCCAGGTAGCCAGATAACAGTTTGTTAAAAGAAGTCCATGACATGATATACTGGAAACTTGGGGTTTCAACATCAGCATTTATTTCCCAATTAATTCATTCTGTGAATTGGCAGTAGGACTGAATAAGTATGTAATTATTTTTCAGTATTGAAGACAGGATTGTGCATTTCTAGCCCTACACTCCAACCCCACCTCCTTTTTTGACATTATTAGGATTAAGCATGATACTGCCTAAAGACAATTTTTTAAAGGAAAAAAAGCACTCCTTAGCTGTCTGCTTGAGGAATTTAAAAGAAACTTGAAACTGAAAAAGTGTGTTCTAATCAGTATCACTTTGAGTCAGTGTTACACCTGTAGAGCTGTTGAAGCAGGATTCAGATTCATCCATCAAGCTAAACTGTCCAGCTTGCAATTATTTCACACTGTTGTGTAACTGTCATGGTTTAACCTTTATCTAGGAATTAAGTACCATGCAGCTGCTCACTCACCTCCTCCCCCTCCCTTAGTGCAGGAGGAGAGTCGGAGGAAAACACAAGGATGCTCGTAAAGTTGAGATAAGAACTATTTAATAATTGAAAATAAATTAAAATTATAGTGATACTAACACTACTACTACTACTAAGTAATCGAAACAATAGAAAGTAGAACATACGCTATAATTGCTCACCACTCGTCGACTGACACGCAGCCAGGTCCCAAGAAGTGACAGTCCAAGCCCGAGAGCCACGACAGGACCCCCCAGTTGCTAACAAGCGAGCTAACAACCATGGCAAGAGCTAATAAAGGACCTAATGACCCAGCTATCACTAGCCCAAGTCTTAACACCACACACACACACACACTTCCCACCCCAGAACTTCGCATGTGCACTGAGCATGAAGTACCATGGAATGAAATACTGCCTTGGCCAACACTGTGGAGAAAATTAACTCTTTCCTGCCTGAAACCAGCACAATAACGTTTAGCAGTTTGATGGTTATGCATCACTAGTAAATGTTGTAATTATTATGTTACAAGGAAACAAATCTTTTGCTTAACGAACACATGTGCAAGGCAGTCTGTTCTTGAGTTGTTTCTATTGTTCATAGATTCTAAAAAGGTGGGTTTTTTGGTGGGGGTTTTTTGTTTGTTTTGGGGTGGAGTTTTTTGTTAGAAAGATAGATTTGAGTAACACTGTCAGTCTCTGTTTTCTCCTCGACAGTAAGAGGGGAAAGAATTGCAATATAGTGCCTCAGTCAGAGCTTTGACAGAAAGGGGTAGGCTTCAGAAACTTCACCTGAAGCAGAGGTGATTACAGAACTCAGTATAACGCATTGAAGAGTTGTGCATCACATAATCTAGACTAGAAAGAAAACAAGCAGCTTTATTCCTGAAAGTGCAATTGTGTTTTATGTGTGTATCCCCATTCAAAGTTTCACACAATGTGGTCAA
Source organism: Eurypyga helias (assembly GCF_000690775.1). Classification (NCBI taxonomy): domain Eukaryota; kingdom Metazoa; phylum Chordata; class Aves; order Eurypygiformes; family Eurypygidae; genus Eurypyga; species Eurypyga helias. Next base: position 8,706 of record NW_010230605.1, read on the forward strand.
GGACAGTAGTCTCCTCTTTGCTGAGATTATTCTTTTGGTATGTGATCCTGGAGCTCCTTGCAGTAATGTGCAAAGTAATTGATACCTTCTAGACACAGTGTCATCTAGCCTGGATTCCTGATACGTTTAGTTGCTCTGTCTTTCTGTGTCTGAATAGAGTATGGTGTAATTTAATAAGCTGTAACCTGCATTAGACAATTAACCACACATCTTGGACGTATGACTTAGAGCTGCGGGGTGAAACCTTCTCTCTCCTATTACCAGAAAATGTGATAGTGATATGAAAGGCTTTATTAGGCTGCAAAGGAAGGTAGAACTATTGGACTAATTTGATGGGAAGATAGACACTCATTTTCAAAATTGATGATCAGTAGTAAAACCTCCAGCACATAAGTGCTATAGATGATCTTCAGGGTGTGACTTGAATCACAGAATGATTTGGGTTG
>NW_010230606.1:0-578 GCF_000690775.1 Eurypyga helias
AGGGCAGGCGGCGCTGACCTCACTGCCGCATCAGGCTTATGCAATGCCACTGCTGGGACAGCCTGGCTGGCACGGCCCCCGCTGGCATCGCCATGGGGCACGGCACGGCCTCGGCACAGCCGGTGGCACCCGGTGGAAACCCACCGGCACCCCTCACCTCCCTTTTCCCAGCAGATGGAGCCTGGCAGGAGCCTGGCATTGACGGGGGCTTTTCTCACCCCAGAGAAGTGAACATATTTTACCAGGTTTTTGGGATGTGTCGCAATCTGGTTGGTTTTGGTGACCATCAGAAGTCGCCGGCGTGAGCAGTGGGAGCTACCCCGCGGTGAGTTTCCATGTCCAGAGGGTTCAGAAGGGGCACAGAGGGACGAAATAACACCTCCTCCGGGGCAGGAGAGCACAGCCATGACTCACTTCCAGAAGAAGAAATATTTTCTCTTCCCAAAATTTCCCCTCCCCAGCTGCCCCGGGACCTGCAGGACTCCCTGCTACGGAAGCGGGGCCAGCGCTGCTTCCTCCCCCAGCTGCATCCTCCTCCTCCTCTGGCATCCCCCGGCAGAAGTGGTGGCTGGGGGGGC
>NW_010230606.1:615-931 GCF_000690775.1 Eurypyga helias
GGCCCGGCGCTGCTGCCCCCCCCAGCTGCATCCTCCCCCTCCTCTGGCATCCCCCGGCAGAAGTGGTGGCTGGGTTGGCTGTGGTGGGGCAGGGGTGGGCAGGGCTATGCCCAGAGCAGCCGTGGAGGGGCCAGAACATCCTTCTCCTTCCACGCCTGCTTGACTGAAGTAGGTTGTCCGTCTGTCTGTCTAGCCAGACAGGCTGTTAGACATCCCTCCAACCATCTGCTTGCCCATCCATCCATCCATCCATCCATCCATCCATCCATCCATCCATCCATCCATCCACCCATCCATCCATCCATTCCCCCACCCA
>NW_010230607.1:0-271 GCF_000690775.1 Eurypyga helias
GCGTGGGTGCTCTTGGGATGGGTGGTCCTGGGATGGGTAGTCTTGGGATGGGTGGTCCTGGGGGTGGGTGTTTCTGGGGATGGGTGCTCTGGAGAATGGGTGCTGCCAGGGATGGGTGCTCCTGGGAATGGGTGCTGCTGGGGATGGGTGCTCCCAGGGACAGGGGTCCCCAGAGCCCGCTGGAAGGCCTGATGCTGCTCACACATCCAGGTCCTTGTTGCACAGGCACAGTGGCACACCAGCGTGGCACCAGCGCCAGCCGGCATCCGGC
>NW_010230607.1:326-5019 GCF_000690775.1 Eurypyga helias
CCCTCTGCAGTCCTATCATCCGTGTGCCTTTCCTGTAGCTGCTAAAGACGTTTCAGCTCTTCCAGGGGAAAATGGTGGTGAGCAGCGGGGCTGTTGCCCTGCACGGTGGGGTGTCCGTGCCGCGGGGGGACGGGCGTTGGCGAGGCGGTGGGCGCACCCACCCCGGGAGCAGCATCGTTGCTTGCACACTTGTCCCTGGGTGTGCTGGCATGTGGGAGGTCTCAGGTACACCCAGACTAGCTGGGGACCATCGCCAGCTCCACGCCTGCACAGCACCAAGCGCCGCGGGGCCCCGCCAGCTTGGTACCCATAGCACTGCTGTCTGCTCACAAATAATAAGGGACCTGGGCAGATTCCGACCTGCCAGGTTCTGCAGGAGGGATCTCCCAGCAGCGCAACTGAACTTTCAGGACTTTCACAACCCATGAAGCGTATTATTAATCCTCCTAACGATCACATCTTCTGTCTCTATAAATCTAACCTGGAAGATGTTTACAGCTCAATAGTGCCACACACAGAGGCCTAGAGAAAAAGAGACGGTACTTTTTATGAGCTCTCCTCTCATTCCCACCTTCTCTGGCAGCTCAAATAAACCACCAGCCTTTCCCTGTTCCCTGAGGGCGTATGGGACCCAGCATCCCCGTGCTGAGTTATGGCGAAATGAGGGAGGAATGAGTATGGCTGCATCCATGCCAAGCGGAAAGCCCGAGACTTCGTTTATTAATAGTCAGAGCTAATTACTGCAGTAGCATCGGCTCTCTGCAGCTCCCAGCGGGGACCGGCAAACGCTGCTGACAAGGGTACGTCCCTGAGCTGGGGTAGAGGTCTGGGGTGTTCCTCCACTCCCCAGCAGAAGGTGCCAGGGGTGGCCAAGGTCTCCTGGGACGTGGAGCCCAGCTGCAACCAGCCCAGTGAGCTCTGGCTCCATGGTGGAGAGCTGGGTGTGGAGCAGGGGGGTGGATAAACGCTGGCCGGAGCGTGCTGGGAGGAGGAGGCTGCGCGGGAGGAAGAGCATCTCCCTGCCAGCTGCTCCCACGGCTGAGATGGAAACGTGTCTCTCACGGACGCCGAAGGGAGGGGTGTCCAGCAGCACCCAGCCTTTCCCTCGCCCTCCCCTGCCTTTGGCGAAACTCACGTCCTGAGCAGGACAAGCACAAGGGAGCAACCCGCATCCTGGGAGAGGATTGGGGAGAGGGGGGAAACGGAGAAGCTGCAGGATCTGCCCAAAGCTGTTGTGCCCAGGCAGGAGGTGGAGCCATGAGCGAGACACGGGGCTCCTGGTGTCTTCAAAACATGTGTCCTTTGGGCCAAAACGCCTCTTTGATGGAAGATACCCCAAAGGCATGTGTGAAACCACTCATTTCCCTGGGATACCGGCACAGCCCAGCTGCCCCCTCACCAGAAAACCATCCTCTCCCTTCCAAGAGCCCCTCACCCTGACCTTCCACCTGCCTTGGAAACAAGCCAGCCTGGACAGGCTCAGGTTATCAGCCGAGGTTTTGCCAGTTTCAGAATGAAGACGGATGTTACAGGCTCTGACACACCAGGGAGCATGCCGGTTGAGCCTCATATCTGTAATTAGGAAACTTTTCACAGCATCTGTATTTTGCATCAGTGATGCAGCAAGATCAGGCCTAAAGCAAACAGTCCAGGACACAGGTGTAATTCTCTGTCACTGCTCAGCCAAGGGCACTGAAGGAATCAGAAGCAGATGCCAAGAGCTCCAAACCCTTCCCAGCCAGTAAGCACATGGGTCCTGAGAACTTCTGCAGATTCCCAGCTGGCCCAATTCAGACTTAAATATCAGCCCTAATCAAAACACACTGAAATTTATATGGAAAAACCTCTCCTGTGCAGTATCTGCTGGATTTAGTCATGGCTCTGTCACACCGGTAAGTGCAGGAGCCCTCCGGTGCTCTCTGCTTTTTTCTGCCACGGGCCACAGACGGGCAATGGCAGAATGGCCTTGAAAGCCCAAGGGGTTTTGAAACGATGCACCTTTGCACAGCGTATTCCTGAGTTCTTTCCAGCTCCTTTACGCGAAGGAGCCGTCAGCTGCAGTACAAAAACACAGCCTTGCTCTCTGAAGCATGCCCATGCCAAAGCATGCACCGAGCTGTGCATCCCCGCCAGGCAGGACATCCCCCCCCCAACACATCTGGGCTCCGAGGCACAAGCACAGCCCGGGTCCATCAGTCCCAAAAGTAGTGGGATCGTGGAATCAATGCTCCGTTTAAGGCTCACGGGGTGTGCGACGAGCAGCAGGCAGACAAAAATCCCACGTGGGGCTCTAGCAAGTCCCCTGTGTGTCCCTGACGGACAGGGGACCCGGCAGCGGCTTGGTTGGGGGTCCCCATGCCCCCAGGAGCGAGTGTCGGAATGCTGCCACCGTGATGGGCAGGGAAGGTTTGCTACAGCCTTCCCGGGAGCAGTTTGCAGGTCCCGGCATCTCTGTGCGGTTACGTCCTCTTGCCGGACAGGGGACACTTGGTACCTGACCCTCCTTAGTTTCTCTTTGATGAATAGGTATTATTTGGGGGAAAAAATGTCTTTTGGGGACACTGAGGTTGGAAAAAATCCACAAATCCAGGTGACACTTGAGAAAATGCTTGTGCTCAAAAAAAGAGGCATTTTAAAAAAATCAAACGTCCCATTTTCACCTTTTATGACACTTTCTCTCTTTTTTATCTTGCAAGCTACCAACACTTTCAAAAAGACATTCAAAAGGGTTAAAATATTCTGTCTGACCACCCAAAAGATTTTCTCCCTCGTGTTTTTATTGCACTGAATCAAAAGAAAAACTTTTTTGTTCAAATAAACTTGAAACAATTCCTTCTCCTCCCCCCCCCGCCCTCCAGTTTTTTGGTTTGGCCAGTGAGTGGAAAAATCAATTATTCGCACTCCTCTAGCCCGATAAAAAGCTTCAGGACTCCACAAAGAGGCTCAAGGGAGCACTTGCATCGTACAGCAAATAAAACGGTCTCCAAATTTCCCGGCTCTCTGGCATCCTCTCGTGTCACCCAACACTTTTTGCCGAGATCGGCGCTTCTGCAGTGCTGCAGAGAGCAAAGTTGCCTCGGAGCAGAGGCAGCCGGTGGGACCCGACGGTGGGACTCGCTGGTGGGACCTGTAGGAATTGGAGTGGGAAGAATTGCCGTTTTTTTCCAGGATATCCTCTCAGACACATCACCAAGCATCCTTCTGGTTCAGGCATCTTTCCTCTGAAGAGCAGCTTTATGTATAACCGCAGTGGAAGTCCTTTTTTTAAAGCAGATTATAAATTAAAAGCCACTCAATATTAATTTCTGGAGTCTTTTATTCACTGCCTTAAGCTGGTCACTGCGTTCGCTTCAGCTCTACGAAGATCTGGCAGAAAAGCAGTTGGGGAGGAAGAAGTGCACAGAGGAGAGCGAGAAACCTGTGACACAGGAACGCGACACCAACGCTGTGACAAATAATCTGGGTCATTTCCTCCTCGTAAGAGATTTCAAGGAAATGAAAACCAGGAATGCAAAAGGGTGAAGACGGGGATCTCTGTGTTTCACCAAAACAAGCTCATTCCAGGTGAAGGCCTCTCCGCAGGGGCGGATGGGATGGGGCAGAGCCTTTCCCTGCCAGGAATGAATGGCAGAGCGGCCCGCTGATGGAGCCGGATCCTGGCCTGACTTTCAGGGGGACATACACCATTTCTGAACTCTTTCACATGAAGGTATGAAGTGCATCAGCCCACGAGCTGATGTGCCCAGGTGTGCCAGCCTGGATGGCTTGGCAGAGACATCCCAAAAAGCTCCACATCTCTCCAGGGTCAGGGGCTGGGTGAGCAGAGGTGCTGATGGGCTGCATCCTCACGTCTCCGGACTCCAGCACATCCCATCAGGTGAGGATCATAGAATCATAGAATGGTTTGGGTGGGAAGGGACCTTAAAAATCATCTAGTTCCAACCTGCCTGCCATGGGCAGGGACACCTTCCACTAGACCAGGTTGCTCAAAGCCTCATCCAGCCGGGCCTTGAGGACATCCAGGGATGGGGCATCCACAGTATCTCTGGGCAACCTGTCCCAGTGCCTCCCCACCCTCTCCATGAGGAATTCCTTCCTGATATCCAATCTAAACCTCCCCACTTTCCGTTTAAACCCGTTACCCCTTGTCCTGTCACTACAGGCCCTTGTAAAAAGTCCCCCCCAGCTTCCTTGTAGCCCCTTCAGGCACTGGAAGGTGCTATAAGGTTTGCTCGCAGCCTTCCCTTCTCCAGGCTGAACAAGCCCAATTCTCGCAGCCTTTTTGGCCCCAGAGCAGAGGTGCTCCAGCCCTCTGATCATCTTCGTGGCCTCCTCTGGACTCGCTCCAAGTGGTCAATATCCTTCTGAAATGAAGGATGAACTCCCCCGTGGATGAGCAGCCTCTGCTCCAGGCCCTGCTTCCCATCTCGGGGTGGTCCTTGCCCATGTCCCACAGAGCTGCGCTGCCTCAAGGATGAGCCTTGGCATGGGTGCCCCATCCCGGAGGGAGCAGGGATTCGGGTGTCATGCCCACCAATGCAGGGGGGGGTCTGGCTCAGCGGATTTGGGGACCAGGCTGGCCTGGACGGTGATGGGCTCTGGCTGGCCGGCCTGGGGGGCTCCGGGTCTGTCTGTAACCCGGGGCTCCGTGATGCACTGGGGGTGGGCCGAGGCGAGAGGAACCAGAGCTGGG